>NC_080050.1:9389314-9421805 GCF_026212465.1 Amaranthus tricolor | reverse complement strand
TTCCTCAACTCCGTCAATGACCAGCTCGCAAGCCCGATCCATTGACCATATCATAATATCAGCATAAGCATTCACAACAACATTTGTCTCAACAATTTCCAATCTCAAAAGAGCTTTAGTAAAAATTTTATTTTCAAGAATGAAGTCTGATCAGCCCCTTTAAGGGACTGCTACTACTGACCAATGACGCTTCAAGAAGCTAAGTCCGTTTCTCCGCGATCACTAGAAAGGTTCCTCGATGCCGTCGCCTCCTGAAGCATAACAAACATCACATCACAACAAAGCGTTCGATACTACAAACTAGGTTCATATAGCTCATTGCATCTCCTCCTAAGACCGCATCTTAGTTCCTTCTTCTATTCTAATATTTCTAATGTCAAAGATTGCGCAAGTTCTAACTCTAATCCCCAAAATCATTAGAAAATATATAACCTTATTTAAAACTAGCTTATATTCTTGTAATGATCGTACGTCTCCACAATTCCCTTTGTATTCCAATTCAAACACTTTCATGTTCATCTAAACTCAAAACCAAGAAACTAAACAAGATTAACAAACTATCCAAAAGAAAGATTCAGCTAGTTTATCCATTCAACTAATAATTTCCACACAAACTCTAAATATTCTCAAGAACAACCAATCAAATATAATCAAGAGTTATATCCAACACTTACATTTACCCAACTATTCGATTAATAACAACAATAAGATTTATCCACCATTAGTAATTTCACAAGAATCTCCTAATATTCAAGAACATCAAATTTCCATAATCTTTCTACATTTAACATTCTATCAATATTCTAATCTTTGTAAATTACGTACTAATTAATAATTCCAGCAAATTGTTTCAATATTCCACAATCTACCATCTATACATCATAAAACCCAAATTACATTTGATCTTAGAATTCTTCCCCAAAACTCTTCAATCACAATCTCTTATAATCACATATCAATCATCACTAGATTCTTTTAATATAAAGTAAACACACACATGTAATTATACTTGAGGTTTCCATTATTTTCATGGTGACAAGATTCTTGAATGTATTAACACAATAATAAGGTTCAAGGAAAGAACAATAGAAAATTGATTCAATAGAGTATCATAAAATGGCAAGGGAAAGGTACAATTTCAAGAGAAGAAGAGGTATTATACCCGACTGATTTTGTGAAGGAGATATAGATTTGATTGGCTACGTTTTTCCCCAGAAAAAGGACACCGAAAATCGATCGGAAATGGGCCTGCTGCCGCGGCTATTGTCGCCTGTTTTGAGGAGAAGTAACCACCGAGAAATAGTGATGGTTCTTGGGCACAAGATCTCAGGGACCAAGAGAGGGGAAAATCGACTATTAGCTTGAATAATTTCAGTATGATTCTGCCATTTTCAGAGGAAATGGCGAGAGAAAGGAGGAAGATAAGGGTTCTTGAGATTTTGATGTGTTTAATGGAGTGTGATGCTGATTTTTCTTGGGTTATGCGAATGAAAGGAAGAAGGAAATGGTTGTTGATTTCCTTTGAGTTTATTCGAGTGTGAGGGAAAAAGAGGAGGGTTTATTATATATATATAATATATATATATATATATATATATATATATATATATATATATATATATATATATATATATATATATATATATATATATATATATATGTATATATATATATATATATGTATATATATATATATATATATGTATATATATATATATATATATATATGTATATATATATATATATATGTATATATATATATATATATATATATATATATATATATATATATATATATATATATATATATATATATGTATATATATATATATATATATATATATATATGTATATATATATATATATATATGTATATATATATATATATATATATATGTATATATATATATGTATATATATATATATACATATATATATATATATATATATATATATATATATATATATATATATATATATATATATGTATATATATATATATATATGTATGTATATATATATATATATATATATATATATATATATGTATGTATATATATATATATATATATACATATATATATATATATATATATATATATATATATATATATATGTATGTATATATATATATATATACATATATATATATATATATATATGTATATATATATATATATGTATATATATATATATATATATATATATATATATATATATATATATATATATATATATATATATATATATATATATATATATATATATATATATATATATATATATATATATATATACATATATATATATATACATATATATATATATATATATATATACATATATATATATATATATATATGTATATATATATATATGTATATATATATATATATATATATATATATATATATATATATATATATATATATATATATATATATATGTATATATATATATATGTATATATATATATATATATATATGTATATATATATATATATATATATGTATATATATATATATATATATATATATATATGTATATATATATATATATATGTATATATATATATATATATATGTATATATATATATATATGTATATATATATATATATGTATATATATATATATATATATATATATATATATATATATATATATATATATATATATATATATATATATATATATATATATATATATATATATATATATATATATATATATATATATATATATATATATATATATATAAGAAAAGGAAAAGATGGGGAATTAAATTGAGAATATTTTATGTCATGTGTATTTAAGATCATTCTCGCACTGATAATTCTCTTAAACTTACTCGTCTTAAAATATTAATTTCCCAAATGTTACAATTTTGTACTAGTATTATAATAATTGCTATTATGGGATCAAATAAACTCATAACTTATTTAGTTAAATTCTAAACTATCCACCTAGGTCCACTAACTTTCTAAAATAATTACTACTACTCTCTACTACTCTACATAATGTCTATAATCTCATCTATTAAATTACCTTTTCATTCTTCTAACTACAAAACTCATTTACCACTACGCTTTCATATCATATACAACCATCTTACTTACAATCTATACTTAACAAAATATTCATTCAACTGATCGAAACTCATCCTATGAGATGCTAATCTTATTAATTCAATTATTATACATTCATTAATTTTTGTTTCACAATCTGACTTGAGTGTCGAAGGGGTTTTCCGTGAAACAACCCCCAGGCAAGGCTAACGTTGTATTGTAGGCTTTGAGGTCTTATCAACAAAAGAATCATAAGCACTTTCAGCATACTAACAGTTATCCTCGATTACAACATATATCCAGGTATTTTTTAGTGAACCTTTCACTTCTTAGTTTTATTACCAAAGCAATTTCTAGTTTCAATACAATAGTCCATCTTATTCTCCATCTCTTCAATACAAATCTCCAAATTATTCACCATCTCCTGAATACAAATCTTCTGCATATTCCCCTTCTTTAGAATACAAATCATTAAGCTATACCCCATCACATGAATACATATCTCCAACCTACTTACCATCTCCTAAGTATAAATCTCCAAAATACTCGGTACCTTCAGTTTACAAGACCTCAGACAACTCGAAATCCTCAGTGGATGATTCCCAATACTATTCTCCTTCTCCAGCATATAAATCTCCAGAATACACACCATCCCCTAAGGATAATTCACCAACATACTCTCCATCATCAGATTACAAGACTCCTGATTACTCTTCCTCTCCTATGTACAAGTCTCCATACTATTCTCCTTCTCCTGTGTACAAATCACCAGATTACTCACCATCTTCTGAATACAAGTCGCCTATGTCTTCAAATTACAAGACTCCCGACTACTCTCCATCTTATGTTTACAAATCTCCAAACTATTTTCCTTCTTCTATGTACAAATCACCCGTATACTCGCACTCCGCTGAATACAAGTCACCAACATATTCTCTATCTTCAAATTACGAAAATCCTTACTACTCTTCCTCACTAATGAAAAAGTCTCAATATTATACTCCTTCTCAAGTATACAACTCACCAGTATATTCACCATCCCTTGAGTACAAGTCACCAACATACTCTCCCTCTTCTGATTACAAGACACTTTACTACTCTCCTTCTCCTGTTTACAAATCTCCATACTATTCTCCTTCTTCCATGTACAAGTCACCAGAATACTCACCTTCCTTTGAATACAATTCACCAGCATTTTCTCAATCTTCTGATTACAAAACTCCTTACTACTCATCATCACCTATGAAAAAGTCTCCATACTATTCTCCATCTCCATTATATAAATCACTGGAATACTCACCTTCCAAGCATGAGTCACCAACATATAATCCGTCTCCTGAAAATAGGACATTAATTTACTCTCCATCCTTTGTTAACAGGAAACCAATTTACTCTTCGTCTCTTATATACTCAACACCTGTTTACTCTCCATCTACTATATACCCAACACCTGTTTACTCTCCATCTTCCGTATACATGTCACCATATTATTCTCCATCTTCTGGATATAACACACCATACAACTATCCATCACAAATTTACAAGTCACCAAACTACTCCCCATCACCCATCTACAAATTTCCTAACTACTCCCCATCCCCAATTAATAAATCTCCAGACTATTCTTCGTCTCCGATACACAGTTCTTCATACTACACTCCTTCATCAAGCTACAAAACTACATACCACACTCCATCTTCAGTATATAAAAGTCCAAATTACTCACCATCCCAAATTTACAAATCTCGATACTACTCTGCATCTCCAATTTACAAGACTCCTTACCACTCCCAATCACTAGCTTATAACACTCTATATTACTCTCCATCACCAGTTTATAAGTCACCCTACAACTCCCTTTCACCTGTTTACAAGTCTCCATTCTCATCCCCATCTTATGCATCTCCATATTATTCTCCATCACCTGCCTACAAGAAAAAGGTTTACACTCAATCTCCAACTTATACTCCCACGACTTCTTACTACGAAACAAATGTTTACACTACTTCACCATCTTATTCACCATCCCCTGCTTACAAGTCTCCCTACTACCCATCGTCTACTTTGTATGAGGCTCCTTATTACTCTCCCTCACCTATTTACAAGAAACCAGTATACACTCCATCGCCAACCTACACTCCATCGTCATTTTATGACAAAAAGAATGTATATACTCCTTCTCCAACATATTCACCATCACCTGTATATAAAAAATCAATTCACACTCCATCGTTAGTTGTCTCGCCATCTTACTATCAAAAGCCTGCGTACGCCCCATCAGCAACATATTCACCATCTCCAGTTTACAAATCTCCTTATTATACCCCATTTTCTTATGAGTCTCCTTACTACTCTCCATCTTATGTCTACAAGAAACCATTATACACTCCTTCATCATCTTACATTCCTTCGAACTATGTAAAACATGCCAACACCGCATCACCAACATATTCACCATCCCCTGATTACAAGTCTCTATATTATTCCCCATCCTCTTCTTATGTGTCACCTTACTACTCCCCATCTCCTGTCTACAAGAAACCATTATACACTATTTCACCATCTTACATTCCATCTAACAATGATAAACCAATATACACCCCATCACCAACATATTCTCCATCTCCTATTTACAAATCTCGTTATTACTCTCCATCCCCTTCGCATGAATCCACATACTACTCGCCATCAACTATATACAAAAAGTCAATTTACACTCCTTCACCATATTTCTATGAAACTCAATCTACACACCATCACCAAATTATTCACCATTTCCTATTGACCATTTTTCAACTTATAGTCCATCTACTGAGTACAAGCCTTCTGTTGAAGCCAAAATTACATCTAACTACTAATTTAAGCATGAGATAATTATTTTTTCCTTATTTATTTATTCTTATATATTTCTCCTAAATGTAAGCTATGGTGAATCCAACAAATCTAGATTGGATGGGCATTACATCAAAGGATAAAGAACTAATTTTTTTTGTTATACGTTGCGTCTCAATTATGTTAACGTGTTAAATTTCAGTACTTTCACTCATATTAGACCAAATTTTGTCATTTATAAACATTATGTTGAATTTTTTTATGATGGCACGACGAATACAACTCTTTTATTATTTACTATTCAGTTCAATTTGTTTTATAAAAGGTTTACTTAAAAATCAAATAAATATCATAGAACAAATAACCAATTGCCATTTTGCCAACTTAAGTTAAAATGCAAGTATCTTTGTAGTACCCAAACTTAATGATAGACAACCGACTCTTATATGTCTACAATTAGCTACATTTATGTGCTACTCAGCAGCAGAGAAATTTAGTTAGACTGAGCTTCGTGAGCCTACTAGAAAATAATAATTTTTAAAATTCTTGAGGGAAAAATCATAAGAAGTCAAACAATATAATTTTACTTCAAATTATTAGAATTTGAAAATATTTTAATGAAATCGTCTTATAGTAAGATAATCTCTATTGAGATGAAACAGTTTTCACTTTAGTATTAAGTTGATTAATTATAATTCTAAAATCATTACTTATAATTTTAAAGTGATTAATTATAATTTTAAAACGATCACTCTTTATAGTATTAAAGTGATCACTAATAACCTTCAACTAATCACTTACCATCTTAAAATAATCAATTAATAAAATAAATAAATTATTATATAAGATAATTTTACAGTAAGATGATCTCATACTAAACTTACGTGCAATTAAAACTTTGCTAAACAAACCCTCAAATCTAATAATACTCTGCATGTTTATCATTTATATCTATATTATATATTAATTAGTAATATAACATTTAAACTGCCACATGTCATCATTTGATTAATGTATTTCCCTCGCAATTGTAAATTTGATTTCACGAGCAAATTTCTAATTGAAATGCTACATGTATTTCCTAAATACATTAACTAGTATATGTCCTTGTGCAAATCACATAAAGTATTTGTTAGGTCGTTAATTTATCTGTATACGATTAAAAAACATTACCTAGAATTTAATATTTTATTGATTTTTCTACAATTTCAATTTTTGATTAATCATGAATAATTTCAATTTTAGGATCGCTTACCCTAAAACATTGTTGTTGTTCAAATTGTAACTGATTTTAGCAAGTTAATTGCCAAAAAAATTAAAAATGCTAAAAATTAAAAGTTAAAATTAAAAAAAAAAAAAACTTACTTTGATTTTTTTATTTTTTAAAATTTTAAATTATTTATTAATTTAATTTTGTATTTTTTTTTACACTTTTTTTTATTCAAAATGACTTGTTGTATAGGTAAAATGTTGCTTTGGTGCATTCTTAACAAGCATCCCTTATAGTTGAGATTATTCATGGTTAATCAAAAGTTAAAATTATTATAGAAATATCAATAAAAAAATGAATTATTCTGAGTAATTTTTTTAAAAAAAATAGCACAAAATTTATCATTACATAATGTTATTAGTTCTTTTATCCCTTCAATATAAAGTGTGGTTTATGAAAGTAATTAAAAATTAAGAGAAAATCATTTATATAATAATGTTATTCGGCATATATGTAGATTTAATACCATATTAGATGTTTTAATATTGCAAAATCAGAAATATAACCATTATTTTTTTAGGATTTATAAAAAAGAAAATATAACATATTGAATAAAATGGAGGTAACTGCTTGGATACTATCCTCCCTTATAAATCTTTGTCATTGAAGTGTGGTTTTTTTTTTTCACTATTCACACTTATAACTTTGATGTTCATTAGTGACTTAAACATAAGGAAAACAAAATCAGGTAGGACTTGTTAGATTTTCAACATAAAACTTATATATTTGATAATTTTTACATTAGGAAGCGTGAAAAGTGAAGCATTGGTGTTTGGCAATTGTCTTTTTTTCTTAATTAACTTTTTGGCTATACATTATTTTGTAATTGGATTTTAGACGCATGAAAAGGATGGATTTTAAGTAAAAATCAAAAAGTTATTCATAATAGCTTTTTTTAAATGATTTTTGATTTTTGGTCTTTTTTTTAATAAACAACCTAAAGCTAAAAATAATTTTACCAAATATCTTCATAAACTTTAGGAAGGTTTTTGAGTTCGAATCCGCCCCTTGATCTAACCCGATCTGAATCCGAGAAAAGAAAAATCCAACTCTTAATCTGATTACATAGTTCAAGTCCGATTCAGAGAAGGAATGGAGTTGGACCTCATAAAAAACTAATAGTCCGTCCCAACACCGACTTCGACTCTGATCCAACTTCAATTCCAACTCCGACTCGACCCGACTGATAAGTGTAGTATTTTATACTTATTGCGCCTTCTTTGTGGTCTATCGAGAGCTTTAGTTAGCATTTTGAGGTTCAATGTGGTCATGAATTGCTAATTTGAGTTTATTTATTGTTATATGCCTTTTTGTGCCTTAATGATTGATATTCGAGTGTATCTAAGCAAGTCTCGAGCCATCCCTATCCTCAACAATGACTACCGAGCTTCATTAATACATAATTTCGTAGTTCGACACCATTCTCTAGCTCATGAAGGCTTTGATCGAGGTTGAGGAAAGTTCGACGGTCATTTGATTGAGTTTTCAGGGTATTTTAATGTCCTATACATGATCTCGGGCGAGATGTCAATAGCCTCGGTCGAATTTATGGAGTTCAAAGGCCTCTGGAATGTTTAATATGTAATTTCTGTCGAGACCCTATTTGGCTTCGTTCGAGACAAAGCAGTCTCGGGCGAAATTCAACTCACTTCAGTCGAAGCCTATGCTTGAAGAAGATCTTGTTGCTGCTGGGCGAAACATCGGGCGAAGCTACATCTGGCTTCGAGCGCGACTATGCAGCCCAACTGCAACTTTTTCTTTTTGTTTCAGTTTTCGAATCCACGAAGAAAAGGAGTTGGTTTTTTAATTTCTAGGTAGTTGGAGGTAGAGCCGTCTTGAAAAATTTATGATTCTGTGTAAAATTTTTATTTATATCTTATTTATAGTAAATACATTTATTTTATCAATAAACTTAATATATATATATATATATATATATATATATATATATATATATATATATATATATATATATATATATATATATTATCTTTTACACGAGAAAGAAGGGGCCTATGCGGTCCATCATTTTGTTTTTTAGATAATTTGAGTGGAGAATTACGATTATCATTTTAATTAGAAGTTAGTCGGGGTAATCATTTTATTTTTTAGACGTTAATATATTTAGTAGGTTACATTTTTCATGAGGATTATATATTCACAAATTCTTGTATGAGATGGTCTCACCATAAGACATGTTTCATACTTGGCTAAATAGCCAAATAATGAAAACTTTTAGCTTATGTCCTTCTTTTTTTGAGGTCTTCTCACCGTGAGACGGTCTTATAAAAATGGGTTGTTTTATATTAGATTAGTTTCAAAACTTTTCGTAGGGAATATTTTTTTTCATTAGGATAGTTTTAGTTTACACCTTTTAATTTATTTTTGTTTTGGTAAATCTCATTTTTAATCTAACCTTTAATTTTAATAAGTTGTTTATGTAATTTTAGTCTTTGACCATTATTAAACCTTGTTGTCTCCATTTCAATTTCTCATTTTGCAAGTCTATGATTTCATTAGTCGTCATATTCCATTGTTTAATTAATTTAATTGCTTCTATGTATTCAAATAGTGAATAATTCTCTTTCGAGGGCTTGGCATGAACTCGAATATGTACTTCTATATGAATTAGTTTCTTGAGAAATTTATTGGTAGTTGTTGTCTAGAAATGATTGAAAATGCTATAATCCACTTAAGTTATAGTCTTTTATGCTTTTCATATTACAAAATACAGAAGTTGAGCTGGAATTGTGTAGTTAGTCTTAAGTGCAAAACGAGTTAAATCCTTGCATTGCCATTCAAAATCACAAAATTTGAGAATTTGTTGTAATTGGTCTTGATGATGGTTGAATTAATCAAAATTATGGAAGTTGAGATTAAGAAATAACGTTATCCAATCCACGATTAGTTGATTAGCATCCCGAAAAGGAATAATTAACTCTTCACCTAAAACCTAGAAAGCACAACCAAAATTGAATTTAATTGTCTAGTTCTATGCATGTTAGTGAGGATCGCCATTGCCATAGGCTTTTCTTTATCGAATCGAGTCAGTTTTATATTGTTCCAACGTAGTTTAGTTCAAACTCTTTGATTATTGGTTGTTCGATAGAGATTGATTAACTAAATTACTCTTGAAACAAAGCCTCCTCCTGTTCGACCCATAATTGTGCTAAAACAATCGTGCACTTGCGATAGTAAATTAAAACTCCTAGCTAACACCGACCTGACTCGACTCAACACCCAATATCGAAATTGAATTTAAGCTATTTTATTTTATTTTGAGCAAGTTTGAACTTCATAATAGAACTAAAATGAATAAATTTATTCAAACCAAATTTGCGAACTTGACATCTGAGACATAGATTAGATGTCAAATGCAAGTAAAAAATCTGAGCTCGATTGGTGTTTCATATTAAGTCCAGTTACAAACTAAATGTTTTAATATTAGTTAATATAATACTCAAGTTTTAAACGCAATGTTTTTTGTTTCATAATAGAATATTAAAAGAGAGATCGTAGAATTGAATTGTAGAATCGAATGATTCAAGAATTTTGCAAAAATAAGAAGTTGTAATTGCTTATGTATCTTGTTTAGCCATTTTAGTTGTAAAAGAACACTTAAAATTAAAATATGCAATTGTTTCTTTTTTCTCTTATTTTTATGAATTAACAAACATAAAATCGATATACACTAATCATATAATAACAATGGCCTTTAGTAAATTAAGCAGTGCCAAGTGATATTGTAATAGGATTATTAAAGCCACATTATATTGTAACAATTTAAAAGCTCAAATAATTTCATAACAACAAATGAAAAGTTGCAATAATTTTCACAATAAATCATTCAGAAATTATCAATTATGAACACTATTTCAATCATTAATAAGTTAGTAGCATCAAATAAAACCAAGTTTAAACTGGTAATCTAGATTTAAAAAAAAAAGAAAAAAAACTCTAATGTAGCAAAAGTTTCATTAAAAAGCTAAGAGTCCCAACTCTCAAGTATGTTGTTAATAAAATTGGCATATTGACTATTTTTAGAATTTTGTAGAATCGGTACAATTTTAGTTGCGATTCTACAATTCTCTAACATTCTTATTGCGATTCTAGAATTTAAAGGACATATTTTCTTTGTTAAATTGTAATTAAAATATTACTATATTAGTTTTTTATGCTTTTAAATCATTAGTATAATATCAATATGAATAAAGCCTGATAATAATCTGAACTCCGTCGGAGGTCCAAGAGTCCGAGTCGGAGCAAAGTTAGTGTATGTATAATCTAACTTCGATTGGAGGTGGACTGAAAAACATAATCCGAGTTTTATTGGCAAAAAAGTCGGAGGATGGATAATCCAAATCAAGTTCGACCCACTACCATCCGTAATAAACGTCTGCTTAATCAGCTAGCTTATTAGGCACTACTTTTATTAGTCAAATGAGCCAACAATTCTAATTAATAGTCATTTGCCGAGCAAACCCTAAATAAAAACAAAGATTTTATATGTAATTGTTGTTAATGTCTGAATTATCAAGCGTCAATATAATATAGAATTGATATGATTTTTGATGGTTATCCTTTTGGAAGATGATAAACGTCATTTTTAAGAGTCTTGACAAATTGAATTATATTAATGGATGATACTTGATTAAATTAACAATATTTACCTAATTAAAAATTTGATATTTTGTTATTTAAAATTGACGCTAAATTAGGTAGAGTTTTTGTATGATTTATTATAGTAATTCTATTTACCAAACTTAGAATTTAATATCTTCAATTGAATGAAAAAAGTTATGCATTCGGTAAATAAACATCACATTAAATCATACTTCCTTTGGTTTTTAATAGTTGTTACACTTCTTTTTTTACGCTATCTAATGCACGATTTTAATCTCTAATATATCTTTAATTTTATATGATAAAAAATTCTAAAAAAATAATATTATGAAAATAGGCATTAAGATGAATCAAACAAGATATATTTTACATTAAATACATGGAGAAATATATACCAAATAAGATCAGTTGATTTAACAATAGTTGCTATAGGAACTGTAGCAACTAATAAAATCCAGATGAAGTACATATTAATAAAAATATTGGAAAATGACAAATGTCATTTAAAATGAAATTATATTAGTGAATGATAGTTGATTAAATAGAAAATTTTTACCTAATTTAGAATATGATAATTTGTTGTTTAAAATTAGAGCTAAATGAGGTATAGTATTTGTATGATTTATTATAGTAATTCTATTTACTCCCTCCGTTCCTTTTTATTAGTCCACTTTACTTTTTTACGTATTTCAACACAAATTTTGAGCTTTGATATCTTATAGTACGCAAATTAAAAAAATTATAAAAATTATATATTAAAATTCTTTGCATCAAGACGAATCTAACAAGATCCCACATGAATATATTTTGTCTTGAATATATACTTCAAAAATCAAATTTAAATTCCTCTCTCATAAAGTGGAAAAATTTAAAGTGGACAAACAAAAAATAACGGAGAAAGTACCTAACTGAAAATTTAATATGTTCAGTTGAATGAAAAAATTTATGTATTCAGTAAAGATCTTAAAAAATATGTTGGCATTTATCTTTTGATTTATGAAAGTCAAGTATTCGTTAAATTTGATAACGATAATATATATTTGCATGACTATTTGAAATAATTTTTTATCACTAATTCTTTATTGGATCTACTAATGGCATGCTTGTAGGGATGGTTATGGGGCGGGTCTAGAGATGGACTCAGGCCCGAACCCATTTATTTTTAATGAATCCAGAATCGGATCTGGACTCTAAGAATCCAGATTTTCAGATCCAAATTTAGATCCTCTGGATCTAATGGGTCTAAAATCCTTAATGGGTCCTTAATGGATCTAAAAAAGCCTCTTGACTTGTCAAATTTGAGCCTTATGTAAATTATTGTTTGCAGATAATTGTAAGCAAATTTTAAAGATAATTATAAGCAAATCTAATAATTATAATTTATAAGCAAATCTATTTGCTACTGTTTGAGTACTACAACATTGTACACCAATTACAAGCAACTCTTGAAGATTTATTTTCAAGGAAATATAAGATTGAATGCAGTTACACAAATAAAACTTGAATGCAGTACACAAGGAGATCCATTCATGAACATGCACTATAAGTTTGCTTGAAGATTGTGCCAAAGTATGAATGAAGCTAAATTGAATGCAGTACCACAAACAAATGTCCGGGTTGGCTCCGGGTCCGGGTCTAAGGGATGGGTCTAGGGTCCGAGTCTATAGGTCGGATCTGGGTTTTAGGGTTCGGATCCGAAATCAGATCCATTTTTTTGAGATTCAAATTCGATCCGAATTCGATGGGTCTCAAAAAATAACCATCTCTAGCTGCTTGTATGGGCTCTTCTCCAGCGAGATGGTTTATACAAGACTTCCTAATTTTTTGTATATATCTTGTGTTAACAAATTCGTGCATTGCACCGATTTCTATACTAGTACGAGTAGAAAACGAAATACTAAAAGGAAAAGATTACACTAAGATCATTAATTTTGCAAATCGTTACTAATATTAGTAAATTATTCTCCCAATTCAATAGGATAATTTTGTATTAATTATAATATGATAATAATGGGTCATAAAAGTCTTTGTATAATAGTGTTCATATTGTATGATGATTCTTTTCAAAGACACAATACAAAAAAATACCTTCCGAACCAAGATCTCCGACCACTTTTCTAAGACACCATAGAAAAATGCTTAATGCTCAAACATCTCCGACCATGCAAGTTTGGTCAGCAATATCGACATAAAAGAGCATCACATTGGTAGTCTGTTACCGACCATTTAACGACCAAAATTATTTGTTAAATTAATGACCCATATTTTTATTTGCTATTTATTTATACAAATTGTATCATACATTACATTAAAAAAATAAATTTCAAAATTTAAGAATTTTACCAAATAGAACTCAATTATTGACTAGAAAAATGACACGATATTTAATCTTGAGCAACATCTTCACCATTAAAGTATCTTTGAGTTACATTTACTTAAAGTTTAATAGAGTAAGTTAGAAAATACAATATATTGCATAATATATTGCTGATAATTTTCACAATTACGGAGCAATTTTTCATATATAATTGCAAAATTAATTAAGTATTTTTACTGCATAATATTTCTAACTTTAGTTTTTAATATTATGTGTTTATATATGTAGCTGTTAAAAAACCTTTAAAAATAGTGTATTAATTTGGAACCAAGTACTTGAGTCAGCCGAGTTGACGTTAGATATTGAAAATAACTTGCAGGGGATTGTGGCTCGAGTCTTACTAGTACCTACCACCTTTTTTTTCAATTATTTCAGTATGATTTATGATTGTATTTAGTCATTATTTTATAAATTATTATTTCATACCATCAAATCATGATTTATGTTAATTGTATTAAAACCAATCTGATTGTGTAATGAAATATAGTGAAATGACGATGTTTTTTTCTAAGGGTTAGGAATAATATCAGATTTTTTGATAAATATTTTAGTGTACCACGTTGTGAATGATACAATTGATATTTATTTTAATCGTAATATATTTCAAAATTTGTAAAATAATAATATTACATCCTACTTTCACTACAAAAAAGTTGCATGTACCTACACTTATTTACCCATGCTTATTTAAGTGTGGCCAAATATTTTATAATTAGGCACACTTTTTGCATTAGGCACGCTTATTAGGTGTGAGAATAATAGTTTCATTTATAAGCAAGGCTAAAAGGTCAATTAAATGATATATTATATGTAAACAATTCAGCCACGTGTATAAGAGTGGCTAAATATCAAGTAAATAAAAAAAATAAACAATTTAGACATTTTTAATAAGTGTGGCTAAATATAAAGTAAATAAAATATATAATCAATTTAGCCACGCTAAACAGACGAGACTAAATGTCAATTAAATAAGCATGTTATCAATTCAGCTACATTTAATAAGCGAAGCTAAATATTCAATTAAATAAGTATGTCATCAGCCACACTTAATAAACGAGACTAAATGACAATTAAAAAAACATATAATCACACCAGCCACACTAAATAAGCCTGGCTAAACTAAACTGAAGAAAAAAGAATTCATGGGCAAATTATGAGCTATAATCAGATCGATCAGTTCAGGTCTTTGTATACATAATTATGACATTAAAGAAGCAATAAGACAATTATATAATACTCTTTCCTATTTAGCTTATGTGTCCTATTTCCTTTTATGATTAAGTCACCTTAATTGTCCCATATCTATTTTTGGTATGGGTTTTTGACTTTTATGTCCTTAATAGCTTTATCCTATTTTTAATTATACCCTCCATTGCCCATACTAATTTTTCTTTCCTACTCTTAGGGTCCCACTTTTGACTCTCCTTAAAATCCGTAAAAATTCAAATGAGACTCCTCTGTTTGAGACAGACAGAAAAAAAAAAAAGGAAAGCAAGAATACTATCCTCTGTTTGAGACAAAGCAATTAAAAGGAAGATTGATTTACAGAGCATTTACAATCTCTAAATTTGTAGCAATTTCTGGAATATTTCTTTATAGAGTTACTAACAAAGATGAACAATCACAAGGAGGATTGGGTTGGATGGTGCTGTTTGTATCACAAACCACAGAAACCCTAACCCACCCACGACAACCCTAAACGCTACAACCGGAGACATCAGTCAACGACCGCCGACCGGACGACCCACACCACGACCGGCAGTTGCTGCTCCCTCGCTGACTTGTTGTTGCGGTTTGCGGTGTTGTTGCCTACTGCCTCTGCGTGTTCATTGTTCGAGAATACCTGAGTGCTGCCGCAATCGACTGCAATTGAAGGCCACAAACGACCACCGGCCACCACCATACCAACCCACCTGCTGTTCAATTTTAGGTATTTTGTAGAATTTTTTTAAATACCCAATTCCCAAAAATTAGGGTTTTTTGTTATTTCAAATTTCAAGTTAGTTTCTTCAATTATTAATATGTTATATGTTATGTGTTTGAGTTTTGATATTGTTCTTGGTGAATTGGTAATGAGTCTATGATTGAATGTGTTATGTGTTTGAATTTTGATATTGTTCTTGCTAGAATTCAAAATAATAATGAAGAGAAAGTAGAAATTCTGTTTTTTTTTTTCAATTGGACAGTAAATGCTTCAGATAGTAAAGCTGAAAGCATTTGACAAATTTGAAAACACATCAGAAGCATTATCAGCAGCTAGCTTCTGGCATAAAGTTGTTGCCTCATATGTTGAGTTCTTGCCTCACCCTAAATTGCCCTTTAAATACCTACACTCCTAGGTCATTTTTGGTATGATAATAGTCTCATCAAAAGCTACCTTACTTGCCGTATTTTTCTCCCTATGATGTATTAGCCTCACTTCCCCACAAAAATACTTATTCATTGTAATTCCTATCAAGTTTTGATCTTTTGTCCCTAAACACACAATTAATACAACTCTAGCTAAGTGTGGATGTAGCCAATTCATGGTGAACCACGTATATATTGTGTTTTAGTTTATTTATACTGTTATTGCTTTAATCTTCAATCATTCGCATATTTGCTAGTTTATTGACGGCACCATAAACTACCCTTCTTTCTCAACTTTCTTTTATTGTATTAAACGCTTCTGCATCGAAGGCATTGCAACTTCGAGCAGAGGCAAGTCCATTTATGGTTTTTGACGTTTAACATGAATGCTTCTGTGTTTGTTGGTTCCTAATATAAAATAATTTTTTATAGTAATTTGCACTTCTATTGAATCAGCCGCATTTTTTTCTAAGATGTCTTTATATATCTATGGGGTTATAGCAATTTCTAAAAATAGTATGGCCTTGTACTGCAGCAAATTGATTGTGTTCACAATAATGCTGTGATGGAGCTGATGAGAGGGTTGAGAAGTCAGTTGACTGAACTTATTTCTGGCCTTGGAACTCAAGATCTTGCTCCAATGAGTTTGGGTTTATCTCATAGCTTGTCGAGATATGACATGTCTGATTATAATTAGTCTTCAGCCTAGTGTTGCGCTGCTAATCAGCCAACAACAACTCCTCATGCTCGATTTGCATTTGAATTGCAAATAATAATTAGTCTTCGAGAAGCTGTGTGAGGGTGGACCTGGCCTACTGATGGTGATGTCTGCTGGTGATGCTGTGTCCTCAACCTCAACCACTGACTACAAATGCTGTGTGGCTGCCTGTTTGTTGAATGCACACGTTTGCAATGTACATGTGCTACTGTGAGCTTTGTTTGTTGAGGCATTGTAATGCATGACGCATTGTTTTGACCAATCTTAGTGTCTTTGTAATTGATCATCTGTATAGGCTCGATGTTAGCTATATTTTTTAAGGTGTTGTCTCACTCCAAGGGAGGGGCTTGTCTTGACCCTTTGAAGCTTGTTTGGGAGACGGTGCCTAAGTCTTTTGACTTGAGATTGTAAGCTTTGGTTTTTTTTTTTTTTTTTCCTGACATTTTATAAAATTTACTTTGCTAAAAAAATAATAATTAATAATAATAATAATAATAATTTATCGCTAAAAATAATTAAAATGTTAGTAATGCTCATTAGCCACGCTTATTATTGTGTGAAAACAAGAGCAAAACAATTGACTATGAAATCATTTAGCCTCGCTTATTAAGTGAGGATAGTTTTCAACACCTATAAGCATGGCTAAAGGTACTATCAGCCACTCTTATAAGCGTGATAATGAGCAATCTTAACCACGCACGCTTATTAAACGTGCCTAAATTTACCCACACAAGCAGAAACCTCGCTTTTTAAGTGTGGCTAAATCCATCAACCTCACACGTAAGTGTGCCTAAATGGATTTTTAAGTTTAGGTAGCTGCAACTTTTTTTGTAGTGTTTCAAAATAAGAAAATTTGGTATGGTCAATTGTGTGCCTTGATTAAAACGTTTTTAAATGTAATTATTTTATTTAATTATTAACATTATTTGTTTTTATTCAAGATCCGCTAGAGACTAATCTGACATCCGAATTAAACTATTCGAAAGTTGACTTGTAGAGGGGAGATTAATCAAAGCTTGATGGGTGATCTTTATAAAACGTTAGTGATTCAATAATTTTATTGTTTAATATATAATTATGAAATGTCAACAAAAAACTATTAATAAGAATTGGCAATGTAATGGCATTGAACTTTGATTGTGGCAAATACTTCAAGAATAAAACTAACCAAACAATATTTATTTTATATCTCTCATTTTGCACTACTTTTTATTTTAATTTATTCAATTAATTTTACACTCTTTTCTTTTTAGACAATTTATTTTACTTGTTCTTTATCTCATTCTCTAACCCGATTTCCGTTTTCATTAAATTTCTACCATTTTATATTCGGTGCAAAATAAGAGTGACGGAGAATTATTTTCTAACACCAAATATTAATGTAACATTGATACGTACAACCCTTGACTTCGATTGATTATCATTTTGGGTTCATGAACTACAACAAGTTTCTATGATCGTGCAACCAACTTGTAGTGATCATGTAGACAAACTAAACTACTTAGTGGAGACAAAGTAATTCAAGACATTAAAACTTGGTCAAATTATTAATTGTATCATAAAGTAAAGCCCAAGGAAGCACTATATATAACCATAGACATTAAACCTCATTCCTCATCTACTCATCTTTCTTTTTCTTGTAGTGTATGAGAGTCACAAACAACAAAATGGCTCTCAATAATCCTTTTATAAGCTCCTTACTTCTATTCTCAATAGTGGTTGTAGCGTCGGCTAATAATGTCTACACTCCATCATCATCATATAATAGTCCATCTTATTCTCCATCTCCTCAATACAAATCTCCAAATTATTCACCATCTCCTGAATACTCTCCTTCTTCAGAATTTAAATCACCAAACTATACCCCATCACATGAATACAAATCTCCAACCTACTCACCATCTCTTGAATATAAATCAACTGAATACTCATCACCTTCAGTTTACAAGACCGTAGACAACTCAGTATCTTCAGTGGATGTGTCCCAATACTATTCTCCTTCTCCAGTATATGTATCACCAGAATATTCACTATCCCTCAAGGATAAGTCACCAACATACTCTCCATCATCAAATTACAATACTCATGAGTACTCTTCATCACCTATGTACAAGCCACCATACTATTCTCCATCTCCTGTGTACAAATCACCAGAGTACTCACCATCCTCTGAATACAAGTCGCCAACATACTCTCCATCTTCAAGTTATAAGACTCATGACTACTCTCCATCTCCTGTTTACAAATTTCCAGACTATTCTCCTTATCCTGTGTACAAATCACCTGACTACTCTCCATCCGCTGAATACAATTCACCAACATATTCTCCATCTTCTGACAAAACTCCTTACTATTCACCATCTCCTATGAAAAAGTCACCATACTATTCACCATCTCCATTACACAAATCACCAGAATACTCACCATCTTCCAAGTATGAGTCACCAACATATACTCCCTCTTCTGAATACAAGACACAAGAGTACTCACCATCCTCTGAATACAAGTCGCCAACATACTCTCCATCTTCAAATTATAAGACTCGTGACTACTCTCCATCTTCTGTTTACAAATCTCAAAACTATTCTCCTTCTCCTGTGTATAAATCACCTGACTACTCTCCCTCCGCTGAATACAATTCACCAACATATTCTCCATCTTCTGACAAAACTCCTTACTATTCACCATCTCCTATGAAAAAGTCACCATACTATTTACCATCTCCATTACACAAATCACCAGAATACTCACCATCTTCCAAGTATGAGTCACCAACATATACTCCCTCTTCTGAATACAAGACACTAGAGTACTCACCATCCTCTGAATACAAGTCGCCAACATACTCTCCATCTTCAAATTATAAGACTCCTGACTACTCTCCATCTTCTGTTTACAAATCTCCAAACTATTCTCCTTCTCCTGTGTATAAATCACCTGACTACTCTCCCTCCGCTGAATACAATTCACCAACATATTCTCCATCTTCTGACAAAACTTCTAACTACTCACCATCTCCTATGAAAAAGTCACCATACTATCCACCATCTCCATTACACAAATCACCAGAATACTCACCATCTTCCAAGTATGAGTCACCAACATATACTCCCTCTTCTGAATACAAGACACCAGTTTACTCTCCATCCCCTGTTTACAAGACACCTATTTACTCTCCTTCTCATGTATACTCAAAACCTGTTTACTCTCCATCTTCTGTATACCCAACACCTGTTTACTCTCCATCCCCCGTATACAAGTCACCATACTATTCTCCATCTTTTGGATTCAAATCACCAAATTACTCTATGTCACCAGTTTATAAAACTCCATACTATCCTTCATCTCCCAATTATAAGACCACATCTTGCCCTCCAACTCCTGTCTATGAGATCCCTGATTACGTATACGCTCCATCATCAAATTATAACACGCCATACAAGTCTCCAACACTAATTTACAAATCACCATACTACTCTCCATCACCCGTGTACAAATCTCCTAACTACTCACCATCTTCTGTGTACGCGACTTCATACTATTCCCCATCCTCAGTTTATAAACCTTCATACTATTCTTCATCTCCGATATACAATTCTCCATACTACACTCCATCAAGCTACAAGACTCCATACTATTCTCCATCTCCTGTATACAAAAGTCCATACTACTCACCATCCCTAATTTACAAATCTCCATACTATTCTCCATCTCCTATTTACAAGACTCATTACAACTCCCCATCCCCAGTTTATAACACTCCGTATTACTCTCCATCACCAGTTTACCAGTCACCGTACTACTCCCCATCATTTATTTACAAGTCCCCATCCCCATCCCCATCCCCATCTTATGCATCCCCTTACTATTCTCTATCACCTGCCTACAATGAAAAAGTTTACACTCAATCACCAACTTATACACCCATGACTTCTTACTACGAAAGGAATGTTTACACTTCTTCACCAACATATTCACCATCCCCTACTTACAAGTCTCCCTACTACCCGTCGTCCACCTCGTATGAAGCTCCTTATTACTCCCCATCACCAATTTACAAGAAACCTGTATACACTCCATCTACAACCTACACTCCATCGTCAACTTATGAAAAAAAGAATGTGTATACTTCTTCCCCAACATATTCACCATCCCCTGTTTACAAGTCTCCCTATTATTCTCCATTCCCTTCTTATATGTCACCTTACTACTCCCCATCACCTGTATACAAGAAATCAATTTACACTCCATCGTCAGTTGTCTCACCATCTTACGACCAAAAACCTGTGTACACCCCTTCACCAATATATTCACCATCTCCGGTTTACAAATTTCCTTATTACACCCCATCATCTTATGAGTCGCCTTACTACTCTCCATCTCCTATTTACAAGAAATCATTATACACTCCTTCACCATCTTACATTCCATCTAACTATGAAAAACCTTTGTACACCCCATCATCAACGTATTCCCCATCCCCAGTTTACAAATCTCCTTATCACACTCCATCCCTTTCTTATGAGTCGCCTTACTACTCCCCATCTCCTATCTACAATAAATCGTTATACACTCCGTCACCATCTTATATTCCATCTAACTATGAAAAATCTGCCTATACCCCATCCCCAACATATTCACCATCTCCTGTTTACAAGTTTCCGAATTACTCTCCATCCCCTTCCTATGAATCCACATACTCTCCATCACCTATCTACAAAACGCCAGTTTACACCCATTTACCATATTACAATGAAAAGTCAGTCTACACACCATCTCCAAGTTATTCACCATCTCCAATTAACTATTCCCCAACCTATAGTCCATCTACTGAGTACAAACCTTCTGTTGAAGCCAAGGTTACTTCCCGCCACTAATTTAAGCATGAGATAATTATTTTTCCTTATTTGTTTATTGTTTTTTATATTTCCTGAATGTAAGCTATGGTGAATCCAACAAATTTAGATTGGATACGCATTACATCAAAGGATAATGAACTAATGTTATTTTTTTATATGCTTTGTCTCAATTATATTAACGTGTTAGATTTCAGTTTGTTCACTAATATTAAATATGAGTTTTGTAATTTATAAAGATTTGGTAAAAAAATTTTATGATTTTAAAATGAACACAATTTTTAATTATTTACTATTCAGATCAAATTATTTTATAAAAAATTTACTCAAAAATCAAATAAATTTTACAGAAAAAGTTATCATTTGCTATTTTGCCAAACTTAACTTAAAATTAGCAATTGTAGATACTAAATTATCATCTCCAATTGCAAGTATCTTTGTCGTACCCAAAACTAATGATAGACTACGGACTCTTATATGTCTACAATTAGCTACATCTATGAAATAGGCCTACTCAACAGAAGAGGAATTTAGTTAGACTGAGCTTCGTGGGCCTACAATTAAATATCAATTTTTATTCTTGAGGGTAAAATTATAATAAGTCAAAGGATATAATTAATTTTATTTCTAATTATTTAAACTTTGAAATATTTCAAACAAAATGTTCTTCCGGTGAGATTATATCTATTAATTGAGATGACACAGTTTACAATTTCAGTATGAAGTTCAGTTACTATAATCTTAAAATAATTACTTACAATCTTAAAGAGATCAATTATATAAATTTAAAATAATCACTTTTTAAAGTTTAAAAGTGATCACTAGTAACCTTAAAGTAATTATTTATCATTTTAAAATGATTAATTAGAAAAATGTAATTAATTGTATATAG
The DNA here is from genome assembly GCF_026212465.1 of Amaranthus tricolor. Taxonomy (NCBI): domain Eukaryota; kingdom Viridiplantae; phylum Streptophyta; class Magnoliopsida; order Caryophyllales; family Amaranthaceae; genus Amaranthus; species Amaranthus tricolor. The sequence continues at coordinate 9,398,821 of NC_080050.1, read as the reverse complement.
ATGATCTTATAGTGAGACGATCTCATAGAAAACGTACATACTCTTAAAACATTGCTTCACTCACCCGAATGATTTGCCAAAATAGATTTAGAAAAGATAAAATTCTTACTTTCCATGAAAAATATTTCTAAAATTAGTGTTCTTATAGATAAGGAGTTATATTTTTTGGTTTGAAGATTTGAAGCCTCTAGCTTTGCATATAAGTATAACAAAAGCAAGAAAATATTTGAAAATCAAGTTTTTAAATTACTTTGAATCATATGATGCATTAAGCTAAGGAGGTGTTGCAAAGAACACTATACTTATTATAAGTGCCACATAATGAACAATAGTAAATAACCCAATAAAGTTTTTAGGTATTTAGATAATTGTTTTATACTTTTTTCATCATATCTCTTGTTTAAAGTTTTTTAAATAACTTACAAAAAAAAAAGCGTACTGTAATAATGATGTGATGAGAAAGACTAGTATATGACAATTTCTGTAACAATCCGACTTACCGTTGACTGAGTAAACAGGATCATCACTGGGTTCGTTTTCTAAGAAATTGAAATCACACTTCAAAAACTCGAGCAAAGGGATCACAAGCTCTTCAACATGACTAACTCAGTTAAATCCCAAAATCAACATCTAACTAAAACACAAGATAATCATACAATTCCCTACAAGTCCAATATAACCAACACAACCAAATCTAATACACATTTATCCAAAAACCTATTACAAAACTACAAATTCCCACGTGCTCAGCTCAAAATACAACCTTGGAACGCTATTCAATCACCGCTAACCCATTGTTCCCGACCGGTTCTGATCTGTAATCAAACTAAAAGATGGAAACAACAGAGGCTCAGATTAAACTAAATGAGAAGTAACAATCCAAAACAACAAACACAATCCAGCATTACCACGATTTCCATTCCCGTACTGTTGGCTGGCTTGACTATCGGCGTTGTTTAAATTTTGTTGCCGGTGTTGTCCACTCGGATGTTGGCTTCTACCCCCTTTCTTTATGTAGCACTCAAACTCTCTATGCCCCCTTTTGTGGCAAAAGTTACATTCGATCAAATTCCCTTCACAATCTTTTCCCGGATGATTTCTCTTGCACCTTCTACAGAAAAACTTCCTTTTATTGCCGTCTCGGTCCAGTAATGGCCTTGCAGGCTTCGCGTCCTTCCTAATCCCTGAATTCGAATTAGACCCGCCTCCTTGAAAATTTCCGAAATTTCTTGCTTTCTTCTGATAAAAGCCCGACATGTTCTCCAATGCCTGGCCAGAAACTTCTTTCCTCTTCTCAGAGATATTACCCTTCTCCTTTTCCTTCTCCTTCCTCAATATATTCCCTATTTGTGACGCTCTCTTATACATCTGTTCTAGTGTGTTATATCGATCACTTTCAATATGTTTTTGAATGTCGAAAGATAAACCTAGCTCAAAGCGTTGCATCTTTTTCTCCTCCGTGGGTACGTCATCAGGACAATACTTGAGGTACTCCATAAATTTGTGGTAATATTCATCAACAGTCATACTACCTATCTCTAATCGCGCAAACTCGTTCGATTTATCTTTCCTTACATGCAGCGGATAAAATTTCTCTCGCATAGCCCTTTTGAACAAATCCCAACCAAAATCCCCCTCAGCCTGCTCTAACAACCCCGATCTACTGTTTGCCCACCAGTAGTCGGCTTCTCCAACCAAATAGAAGGCAGCTTGATTGACTTTCAGTTCTTGTGGGCATTCTACTACATCGAAAAGTTTGTCAAATTCTCTTAACCAAAGTTCCTGTTCTGACGGTTCACCCTTACCATCGAAAGTCGAGGGTTTGCTCTGGCTAATCCGTTTGCTCATTTCAGAGGCTAATTCCGACACAGACTTCTCTCGGGGTGCGCTTGCATTTGATAACGCTTTCACCAGATTTCTTAGCGTTCGGTTAGCACCATTTCTAGACAGTCTCTTCCGAGAAATTGGAGGCATCTTCTGCAAGCGAAAGAAAGGTACCAATCAAAAGAATGTCCTAAGATTCGTAACCTTTGGAGAAAGAACAAGGTTTTGCTGGATAAACCTAACAGTCGTTTACTTGTTTGTTTATATCTATATATATATATATATATATATATATATATATATATATATATATATATATATATATATATATATATATATATATATATATATATATATATAAGTATTATTATTATCATTATTATTAATTTTTTTTTTCGACCATTCCCCAACTCTCATTCCTAAGGTCTGATATTCCTTTAGCACCTAAGGAACGTTGGCTCTGATACCAATTGTAACGGCCCGGTTTAAGTGACCCGGAAAATCATGTGAAAACATGATTCCGGTTCACAAACGGACACAAGAAAATTCATTTTCCACTCGGATCGTCAACGTTCCAACGGTAAAGGAATATGGTCAACGCAGGAAACAACGCCAAACAAAATAAAACAAGTCAGCGGAAGTCTTTACATACAACTCGAGAGCCTACCGGCCTCTAGACTAGCTAAAAAGTTGTACGAGGTAAAAAGAAAAACGTCTTAAACTTTCGTTACATAAACTGAGTTATTTCGACTCATAAACTTATTACAAAGTATGTCTTAGACTTGATGGTTACGGGTTCTAAGCTGAGTCCTCACTCCAGCCCCCACCTGCAATCAACCTACTGCACATCGTATGACAACACGTAGCAGGTTCCAAAGAACAACCAATACACGTCAGAGACTTCATACATATATCAAACAGGTTGAATATAAGCATTGTGTTTACCCTAGCATGCAAAGGCTCTAATACATATTCTTTATTCAATATTTCCAATCTTGTAACGTTGCCCGTCCTGTTCGGGTCGTTCAAGTATAAACCATTTATTTTTAGATAATTCCAACTTGTAACGTTGCCCGTCCTGTTCAGGTCGTTCAAGTATAATTTAAAATATTTTTTGTGGAATACACTTGGGAGAGCTAATCCCAAGGCAACCACCGACCTAAGACGTTGCCCGTCCTGTTCGGGTCGCCAAAGGCTAAAGTATGCATACCCCCATGGTGACCGTAATGATCCAAAACTGCCATGGGAACAATAATTATAATATTCCAAACCAATCGTTAACCTTCTTTGGGTAACATAACCAAACATCAACCCCTTTGGGTGAAAAACCCATAAATTCTCAATTTTCACTTAATTATTTCATATTATTTGAGGTGTCTAATTCTTATGTGATTTACAAAGCCTTGATTAGAAATAAAACAACATTACTTGCACAACCATATAAACAGTATGGTCTAAGCGTGTACCTTAAACGCTGCAAACACACACGTTGCTCAAGCACATTAGGAATTTCGCCCTCTTATAAATCGAGGTCCTAAACAACACACACAAAATGATCACATATTAGATCGTGTTTACACATTTAATCCACTCCATACCATTAAGATATCACTAAGACTTGATAATTTTAAATGTTTTCATCCAATTTCCAAAGATTCCAAATTACAAATTCTGACCAGAAACTTTAAGGGCCATTTTGGGCAGATTAGAAAATTCAAATGAAAAATCCGACTTCGCCATTGCGCTCGGTACGCGTCAATTACTTTGGGTACCAAATTTCATAAATTCTAACATCCATTTACTATTTTTAATTATTTTAAACGTATAACGAGTTTTAAAAAAAAACACATCGGATGCATAAACCAACAACGGAAACGACTAACGTTTTCCGAGCCGGCACCAATACCGAGACAGCAGCTAGTGTCCGGAACTCTCATTACATTATTATTGTTGCTATTATTATTCATATACATTCATACACAAAAACCCCATCATCAAAGCATAAGAGTTATAAAAATAAAAAGAATAGGCCCATCCATAAGATCTTCAAGAGACTTAAGACTCCACAAATTATGATAATTAGATTAAATACTTAATTCTCTTAACAAATTAAAATTTTGTAGAGAATTATAAAACAAAAATCATCCTTCTTGAATCAAGACATATACATAAACACACAATCTCTAAAGCAAAAATCCAATTTTGCTAAAGGATTTATAACTTCATAGATTACTAAACTACTTGATCCATACCATTAAAATTCCTACTAACAAATTGTAATTTAGTTAGAGAAATGTGAATCATAAAGGAAATTTATTTAAATATCAATATTAACTTAATTCTTTTAACAAATTACACATTGTTAAAGAATATAAATCAAAAACATAACTCAATTCTTTTAACAAAATTGAAGTTTATTAAAGGATTAGTAGAGAAAATTATATATATAAAAGAGTGTATATTCAATCCTCCTAAAAATCATAGGATATCATCATACATAAAATATATTTCACCTTAGAAATCTTATGAATAAAATTTATAATAACAATTCAACTAAACTTACCCCTTGAACGAAAGATTAAATTGAACAAACCAAAAAAAAATTTTTTTCCTTGAGAATGCCGAACACAAAGGAAGCAAGGAGAAATATTTTTTTCAGAAATTTGTGGCTGCTAAAACAAAAGGAATGGAGTGATTATGTGAGGCTTAAGAATTAATAATGGGCAATTTAAAAACAAGGCATAATTGTGCTATAAATCCCACTTATGAGAGGAGTTACAAAAACTCCTCCCATTCCTCACAATGACCGGCTGCCCCCTTCCCTTCCCTCCTTAAATTTTTTTTTGTTTAATTAATTAATTGAGTAATTATTGTGTTATTGTCACAACCGAAAAAAAAACGTCATGCGATAAAAACTCGTTACAGTTAAAATTAAACCTACTTTATTACTTATAATTAACTAAATAAAGTAGCATAATTTAGTATCACTTATTTATTTTATTTTGTTATACTTTATTTTATTATATTATACTTATTTCTAGACCTGAAAATTACGGGGTGTTACATATATATATATATATATATATATATATATATATATATATATATATATATATATATATATATATATATATATATATATATATATATATATATATATATATATATATATATATATATATATATATATATATATATATATATAAACTAATTGAAATAAATTGATCTGCCTATTAGGGCTGGCAAAAGCTGACCTGACCTGCTAACCTGATATGAAACCGACTCGAAATTAGCGAGTTTGGGTTTAGATTTTTGACCAAATTAATTAAACCCGAAAAAAACCTGTTTAACCCATTTATTAAATTTAAGACGGATCAACATTTGCCAAATACTTCGTAAAACTAAGATAATACCAATTACCATGTATTGAGGGATTTGTCAGCTGAAGATGACTTTCAATAAGAAAGGAAGTTATCCCACATCGGCTATAAAAGATACTAATAAAAAAAAAGTCTTTTAAATCACTTCCACAGATCTCATACCAACTTACGCAGCCACGCCATGAGCACAAAGCGAACTATTCTTTCGCCTTTTACTAAAGAATACCGTGTGCTCGCTGCATTAAGTGGCATACGTTTATTTTTGGAGGAAGCCTTTAATTAAGGTTAAATGGGTCAAATGACCTGAAATATATGAATTTAATGACCTAAAAAAAAAGTAGGTTAAATGGGTCATTAACAGGTTGATCCGATCTGCTACAGATCAGGTCGGGGTTTCAATTTTTGACCCATTAATTAAATGGGTCAGGTTCAGGTTAAGGGTTTATTGACCCATTTACAAATGATCCAAACCTGAAAATGACCCAACCTGACCTGTTTGACACCCCTATCTGCTATATCTGATAAAACAATCGGTAATTTTTTTTGTAAGTAAATGAGCATACATCAATTAAAAACCTGACTATTAACTTATTTCGATATTGACCCGATCAATAGTTATCCGTAACCGATAACTACTCGAAAAATAAAGCTCGAACCCGATCTGTACCCGAAAAAACCGAACCAATTAGTAATCGATGACAACCCGAGACCGATTGACACTCGACACGAACTTCAACCGACACCGAACTGATGCTAACCCGATAGCTTGAATAACCGATCTCTAACCGAACCGTGACTAACCGACTCGACCCGAGTGTGACCCGTTGTAACACACAGCCGAAAAATAACCGATCCAAAATGCAACCGAACCGAATAACACCCGTCCGAAACCGACCCGATCAACCGAATGAACACCTCTAATGAGAAGTAACAATCCAAAACAACAAACACAATAGTTTCCAAATAAGGGTTTAAAAGCAACATCAGTTTTCTAGATCTATGTGCGCACAGGGACTCTAGTTGAGAGGAACATCCATAGCTCTAAGGTTATGTTACTCTCGGGTGAAGCTAGTCAATATCTCAATCACAATTCGCTTCAAACAGGGAGCAGGGAACAATGTTCCTCAACTCCGTCAATGACCAGCTCGCAAGCCCGATCCATTAATCATATCATAATATCAGCATAAGCATTCATAACAACATTTATCTCAACAATTTCCAATCTCAAAAGAGCTTTAGTAAAAAGTTTATTTTCAAGAATGAAGTCTGATCAGCGCTTTTAAGGGACTGCTACTATTGACCAATGACGCATCAAGAAGGTAAGTCCGTTTCTCCGCGATCACTAGAAAGGTTCCTCGATGACGTCGCCTCCTGAAGCATAACAAACATCACATCACAACAAAGCGTTCGATACTACAAACTAGGTTCATATAGCTCATTGCATCTCCTCCTAAGACCGCATCTTAGTTCCATCTTCTATTCTAATATTTCTAATGTCAAAGATTGCGCAAGTTCTAACTCTAATCCCCAAAATCATTAGAAAATATATAACCTTATTTAAAACTAGCTTATATTCTTGTAATGATCGTACGTCTCCACAATTCCCTTTGTATTCCAATTCAAACACTTTCATGTTCATCTAAACTCAAAACCAAGAAACTAAACAAGATTAACAAACTATCCAAAAGAAAGATTCAGGTAGTTTATCCATTCAACTAATAATTTCCACACGAACTCTAAATATTCTCAAGAACAACCAATCAAATATAATCAAGAGTTATATCCAACACTTACATTTACCCAACTATTCGATTAATAACAACAACAAGATTTATCCACCATTTGTAATTTCACAAGAATCTCCTAATATTCAAGAACATCAAATTTCCATAATCTTTCTACATTTAACATCCTATCGATATTCTAATCTTTGTAAATTACGTACTAATTAATAATTCCAACAAATTGTTTCAATATTCCACAATCTACCATTTATACATCATAAAACCCAAATTACATTTGATTTTAGAATTCTTCCCCAAAACTCTTCAATCACAATCTCTTATAATCACATATCAATCATCACTAGATTCTTTTAATTTAAAGTAAACACACACATGTAATTATACTTGAGGTTTCCATTATTTTCATGGTGACAAGTAGTGATGGCCGCGGGGCGGGTTACTTACCCGGAACCGAATCGGTGCCGAACCGCTTGGAACCGAATCCGGAACCGGAACCGTTTGCGACAGGTTCCGAACCGCCCCGAACCGCGGAACCGTGAAATCGCCGGAAAAAAAGTTGCCGGAACCGTGAAACCGCCGGAAAAAAACTGCATGAACCGGACCTAAGAACCGCGGGTTGGAATCGGAACCGGTCCAACGGTTCCATGGAACCGGAACCGGGACCGGTCGGGGTGAACCGGCCCACCGGTTCCATGGAACCGTAAAAAGAGCCGTTGGAAACTAGTCGTTTCAAGCCGTTGGGATTTTTCTATAAATACCCACCACTTTCAATCATTTTCATGCACAACTCATCTCTTCTCCTACTCTCTCTACTTACTCTCTCTACTTAAATCTTTAATTACGCAATTATTCTCTTAATTACATAATTAGTTTTTTAATTATTTCTTAATTTAGTTAATTACATAATTAGTCTATTAATTATTTATTTATTTCTTAATTCTATTATTATTACAATATTATCAATCATGTCTTCTTTTTTGAAAAAAGCCTCAAAAAAAGTTACTAAAGTGGCAAAATCATTGGGAGGTTCCAGCTCCTCGAAAAGAAAGGCCACTTCTACTCTGTCGGTATCAAAAACACCTTCGATTAGTAATTATAATTATGAACCAAATTATCTAGAAGGGTACGACTCAGAATTACATAATTATGCAGAAGAAGTGGAAATAGAAATACAAATTGATGAAGAAGAAGAAGAACAAGAAGAGGAACCAAAGACCCCTATTGGGATACATGTATCTCGACAGTCATCAACAAGATCACATGAAGAACAACTACAAGAACAACAACAAAGACAAGCTCGTGGTAAACGAGTCAATTTCCAAACTATCGATTAGTTTTATAATTTTATTCTTCAAATTAATTAAATTTTAAATTATTTATTTATTTAATTATAGTTTTATAATTTTAAATTATTTATTTAGATGAAGATGAACCAGTAAAACAACCTTTTCCGGCAATGCCACCTCCTGGTGGTAGAGCTGTTTCACATGTGTGGTCGTATTTTACAAAAGAACCAACCGACAATCCAGATGTTTTCTTATGCACTTGTCAAATTTGTGAAAGTCATGGAGTAAAACCCTTAGTTGCATACAGTTTTGCCAGAGGTAGATACTTTTTAAGTTTTTTATACATACATTATATATTCATATTTTATAAAAATTTATTTATTTTGTTTTGTGAATACGTGTTAGGTGGTGGTACGGGATCTTTTAACAAACATTTGGCAAAGAAGCATGGAATCACAAAAGAAACTCATGCAGCAAGCGGCAGCGGGACCACAAGTGGAAGCCGACAGTGGGACATTCCCAGCACAGGTATGCCTTTTAAATATAATCGTAATGATATGATTGATGAATTGCCTTTTAAATAGAAAAACTTTAAAACCACAATATAGAGCAATCCCTAGGAGCATTCTTAAAAGACGCACAATTAAATTATATGAATCAATGCGCTATGAATTAGTTGAAATGTTTAAATCTTTTAATGGTAGGGTTATCATAACGACTGACATTTGGTCTGCTCCCCCACATTTAGAATCTTATATGTGTGTAACAGCACATTGGATAGATCAAAATTGGATTATTCAAAAAAGAATAATCGCTTTTGAGACAATGCCAGAAAGACATACCGGTGAAAACATAAAATATAGATTAGTAGAGATATGTAGAGAATGGAACTTATTAGATAAGATATTTTGTTGTTCTACTGATAAGACAACCGCTAACATTAAATGTATAGAACTTTTGTTTAACGAACCTGCATTTAGTTTTATCCTTGGGGGTAGCTTATTACACATACGTTGTTGTGCGCATATAGTTAACTTATCTTGCCAAGCAGGTATAAAACAATTAAGCGATTTATTAGATCCAATTAGAGATATAGTGAAGTGGCTTAGGATTGGAAAGATAAAGAGACGATATAAACAATTATGTGACCAATATCAACTAAAAAAAGTGTATTGGTCATTAGATACTCCTACACGTTGGGGCTCAACCAACGATTTATTAAGAAAGGCGATTACTTATCGTCCAGTTATAACACAACTGTATAGTGAGTGT
>NC_080050.1:9269314-9384314 GCF_026212465.1 Amaranthus tricolor | reverse complement strand
ATATATATATATATATATATATATATATATATATATATATATATATATATATATATATATATATAAGGGAAAGATGGGGAATTAAATTGAGAATATTTTATGTCATGTGTATTTAAGATCATTCTCGCTCTGATAATTCTCTTAAACTTACTCGTTTTAAAATATTAATTTCCCAAATGTTACAATTTCATACTTGTATTATAATAATTGCTATTATAAGATCAAATAAACTCATAACTTATTTAGTTAAATTCTAAACTATCCACCTAGGTCCACTAACTTTCTAAAATAATTACTACTACTCTCTACTACTCTACATAATGTCTATAATCTCATCTATTAAATTACGTTTTTATTCTTCTATCAATATTATAATTACATTCTACGAAACTCATTTACCACTACTCTTTCATGTCATATACAACCATCTTACTTACAATCTATACTTAACAAAATATTCATTCAACTAATCGAAACTCATCCTATGAGATGCTAATCTTAATAATTCAATTATGATACATTCATTAATTTTTGTTTCACAATCTGACTTGAGCGTCGAAAGGGTTTTCCGGGAAACAACCCCCAGGCAAGGCTAACGTTGTATTGCAGGCTTTGAGGTCTTATCAACAAAAGAATCATAAGCACTTTCAGCATACTAACAGTTATCCTCGATTACAACATATATCCAGGTATTTTTTAGTGTCCCTTTTCACTTCTTAGTTTCATTACCAAAGCAATTTCTAGTTTCATTACCAAAACAGTTCCAAAAATACAAAATGGAAGACTCAAAACAGAAAAGTGTAATATTGACTTTATTCTAATTGGTTCATTGACTTTATTCTAATTGATTTTCTCACAACCAAATCACCAATTAATCACTATAAGTTTGTGCATATATTGATATTTAGAATAATGATGGAGAATGACTAGTGCATTGATGAATAATGTGTATTTAAAAATTTATTTTCTAATTAACGACTAATATAAGTTGTAATCGTTGATATTATCAATTTATTTTGGGAAACTCTATGTGGTGCTCCAAGAGTTTTGGCTTTTACACGTGGTGGACAAACGTTTTTTTTAATCGGCGTGGTGACCCTAAGCTTCTAATTTTTCCACTTGGTAGATAAGTGATAAGGTTTTTGTTAAATTTAAGTTATTATTATCCATCATAACTTTTTTTTCATAAAAACAAACGTTCCGATCAACTTTAAAGAACACTTTTTCAAAAATTTGTTCGAAATCAGTACTTAATTTAACAATAATTTTAACATTTTTTTTACTATATGAAAGTTAAAAACTTAAGGTCATCATGCGAATTAAAAAAATATTCGTCTACCATATGAAAAAGGCAAAAACTTAGGGTTACCACATGGAATTTTCCATTTATTTTGAAGTTAAAGATAAAAATTATTAAGTACTTTTAAAAAACTAAAGGCTTATGTAGACTGAGTTAGAGATGGGAACAGCAACAAGGGCGGAGGGTGAATTGTTGTTGTTACAAGTTTAAGCGTTTTTGCCCTGTTTTTGCGGAATTAAATAAAATGAATAAAGCTTAAACTTAGAGTGAAATAATGAAAGAGACAACACGATTTTTACGTGGAAACCTTCTAGGCCTAAATAGAAGGAAAAACCACGACCCCACAGGATTTCTAAACTCTTCACTATGTTTAAGGCAACTCGTTACAATTTCATTAAACACCTTGATTCACTCGAAGCGTTCTCCACTAGGCCAACTTCTCTCTCCAATTGCTTCACTCAAAGCAACTCTCTTAGCTTCACTAAAAGCTAATCTCTTCACAAGTTTCACTAAAAGCTATCTAATTCCCCCTTAGACTCACCCAAGTCTAATTACAAATATTACTCAAAAACCCTTACAAAAAGGATAAAAATTCTCTAAAATAAAATCAATAAGTTGCACAAGAAAATATTATAAAATTAATTGGCGTTTTTAAAACAAAATATTTCTTATAAAAATTTCAAAAATAATCGTATGAATGAAAGAGCTCATACGTTGGATGTGTTTTGGAACAGCCGAATTAGTTTGCTATTTATAGAACTAAATCCCCTAATAAAATGGAATAAACCAACCATTATTCCCTTATTCCAAATAATAAGGAGAATAATGTGGATCTTAAAATACAAATCAACCTACGGTTAGTCTCTAAAAATAGGTATTAATTCAAGCCTACGGTTATCTAATAATAACCATTGTTCCCATATACTAATAATAGCTACTGTTCCCTTTAGCAGCAGTTCCCATATACTAAAATTAGCTGCAGTTTCCTTTTTCCAATAATAACCACACGTACTTTAGCTAAATATAGATACAGTTAAGGTTTGCTAATAATAGGGACGGTTGCTATTTACTAATATTAGGGTTGGTTACCTATTTACTAAGTTTAGGATCGGTTATTCTAATAATAGCTAAGACCAGCTGTTGTTCCTATATTTAGTAAATTCAATTATTCACTAAATATAGATCCTAAAATAAAGGATTATATTTAGAAAATCACACGTTAAGTAATTTTAGAAAATACTTTGCCAATTAACTCAATAATTAATTAATACAACAAATTAATTTTAATCAATACATCAACTAAAAACAGAAAATGTAATTAAAAACAGAATTTTAGTGGACGTATTTTCAGCTGACTTCAATCCAGGAACAGTGTGCTGTCTCCAATTTTCGGTTTTGTTAGAACATCAAACTTGGGAACAGTAGAGTTCCTGTCTACATTTGACATCCTAAGCGATATACTCTTTTAACATCTTTTGGATCTTTTTGACACGTACATTTTCATAGACCAAGTCATAGGTACTATCAACGATCATAGTCAAGATCGGATATTAACCTGCACACAATCTCTAAAAACATTTGTTTAAATAAAGTATAGTCATCATCAAAACTAAAGAGGTCCAACAGTTTAAACTCTTCAAATTAAAAAAAAATTAGGTCCTTACAAGAACATAAGTTTGGGAAACATAAAATAGCCAAGGTTTGAAGTCTCAAAATCAAAAAATATATATCAGTTAAAAATATTTTTCAATAAACACCAAAATGAAAATATTTATTTTTCTAGCTCTATTTTTGCACCACTCACCCTCTAATCTAATAATACTCTGCATATTTATCTTTAATATCTATACGAAGTATTTTATTACTAATATTAAAAGTAAACTACCACATGTCATTATTTGATTAATGTATTTCCCTCGTAATTGTAAATTTGATTTGATGAGCAAATTTCTTATTACCTTTCCGACGGACTGTCTCTTGATGAGACGATCTGAAAATAAGGAGCCCACATACTAATTATTGTATTAGTTGGACCATTCGATCCATATATAAAACATCTTACGGAGAAATCGTGTCGGACAAAAATTTTGTGATTTCTTATTTAAGTGCTACATGTGTTTCCCAAATATATTAAGTAGTATATGTCCATGTGCAAATCACATGAGAAATTTGCAAATAAACACCTTTTAAAATCCCTTTTTTGTAAAGAAACACCTTTTATAATTTTTTGTAAAAAAACACCTTTTAAGAGACTTTTTTTTAAAATAGACACCTTAATTCAATTTCCGGTGGCTTTTGTGTAATTTCCGGCGTTGACTATGCCTGTTGACCTCCAAAAATTTAAAAAGATTAATTTTTTATATATATTTTTTATTTTTATTATTATTATTTATTTTTTGTGTATTATTATTATTATTATTATTATTATTATTATTATTATTATTATTATTATTATTATTATTATTATTATTATTATTAGTATTATTATTATTATCATTATTATTATTATTATTATTATTATTATTATTATTATTATTATTATTATTATTATTATTTTTTTTTTTTTTTTAATTTTTATTATTATAGTTTTTTATTTTAATTTTAATTTTAATTTTATTATTATTATTATTTTTTTTTATTATTATTATTATTGTTATTTTATAATTTTTTTACTTATTATTATTATTATTATTATTATTATTATTATTATTATTATTATTATTATTATTATTATTATTATTATTAATTTTTTTTAATTTTTTTTAAGTAATAATAAAAATAAAAATTAAAAAAAAATAATATTAATAATAAAACTAAAAATAAAAATAAAAACAAAAATAACAAAAAAATTTTAAAAAATTTTTAAAAAAAGTTAATAATAATAATAAAAATAAAAAGTAAAAAAAAATATATAATAACAATAATAATAATAATAATAATAATAATAATAATAATAATAATAATAATAATAATAATAATAATAATAATAATAATAATAATAAGAATAATAATAAAAATAAAAATAAAAATAAAATTAAAATTAAAAAAATAACTATAATAATAAAAAAATTTAAAAATAAAAAAAAAAAAAAAAAAAAAAAAATAATAATAATAATAATAATAATAATAATAAAATAAATAATAATAATAAAAATATAAAAAAATAAAAAAAATTAATCTTTTTAAATTTTTGGAGGTCAACAGGCATAGTCAACGCCGGAAGTTACACAAAAGCCACCGGAAATTGAATTAAGGTGTCTATTTTAAAAAAAAGTCTCTTAAAAGGTGTTTTTTTACAAAAAAAATTATAAAAGGTGTTTCTTTACAAAAAAGGGGTTTTAAAAGGTGTTTCTTTGTAAATTTCCCTATTTGTTAGGTTGTTAATTTATCTATATACAATTTAAAAAATAAATTCTTGTATAAGACGATCTCATCGTAAGACGTGGTCTATATTATGGTTTAATAGCCTAATAATAAAATTTTTTAGCATAACGGACCTCTTATATAAACTCGTTTCACGATTAGACTGTCTCATACAAGGACTGATTAAAAAATAGCACAAAATTTTTCATAATATAATGTTATTAGCTATTTAATCTGTCCCATATAAAGTGTGATTTTTGAAAGTAATACAAATTAAGAGATTATTACTATATAATAACGTTATTTGGCATATATGTAAATTTAATACCATATTAAGGGGTGTTTGGTATAAAAAGTGGAAAGGAAATGGAAAGGTTAGTCTTAAAGAAGGGTAACGGTAATGATAAGAATTATTGTAATTAGTTATTTGGTATAATTAGGTAAGGGAAACACATTGTTTCCCATTATTTTGCTATTCGCCTCTATAGTAATCAAAGTGATGAACAATAATTTACAACAAAGTCAAACCTAAAAAATATAAAACAAAAATTAATTTTAATTTTCCACTACATTATTGGGTCTACTACTACTAAAAACTAGATTTAAAAAATATAAATTATATTGTTTTAAATTATTCACATGGGCTGAAATTTGATTTTCATAAGTGCAGGTGATAAACACAAAGTTATGATAGAAGTGTACCGAAGTTTCTGAATTTCGCAAGATAGAAAGAGGGAAGAAAGGGAATTTGTTACCATTTTTAAATGAGAGGAAACAAAATGAGGTTATTTGTTACCCTTAAGTAACAGATTCGCTTAACCAAATTTGATACCAAACAAAAATTAAGCTTATAAGTTAATTGAGTCCCTTACCAACATAGAAAAAACCTTTACCAAACACCCCTTAATATTGCATTAGTTTTTAAAATATTTAAATAAATTATTTTGTAATTGGCTTTTAGACACATGAAAAGATAGTTTTTTAAAAAAAATCAAAAAAATTACTCACAATATATTTTTTTTATTGATTTTTGAGTTTCACTCTATTTTTTTTCTAATTAACACTCTAAGCCAACAAATAATTTTACCACATATCTTCATAAACGTTAGGAATGGCAATTCAGTCTGAATATGCCCCTAAACTTATCCGATCCAAGAAATTTAATTTGATCCGAATCCAACAAAAGAAATATCGACTCCAAATTTGATTACTTAGTCCGAGTTGGATTCAAAGATTGATCGGATTTGAACCTCAAAAAAATCTGATAATCCAACCTGACTCCGACTCTGACCCTACTCCAACTTCGACTCGACTCAACCTGACCTCGACTCGACACCTGACTTCCAATTTGAATATAAGCAATTTTTTATTTTGAACAAATTTTAACTTCGTATTAGAAATAAAATGATATTAAGTTTATTCAAACAAAACTTGCGAACTTGACATCTGAGTCATAGATTAAATGTCAAATTCAAGTAAATCGTATAAACTCAATTTCTGTTTCATATTAAGTCAAGTTCACAAAACTAATGTTTTACTATCAATTAGTAATATAATACTCAAACTTTTATATGCAATATTTTATTTTTCACCATTGAATATTAAAAGAGAGATCGTAAAATTAAATGATAGAATCGAATGATTTAAGAATTTTGCAAAAATAAGAAATTGTAATTATTAATTATCTTATTTTAGTTATTTTTATGGTAAAAGAGCACTTAAAATTCATTTATATATTAAAAACATTTTTATTACTAGAATAGCGCCCCAAAAAATCCTATTTAACTTAAAAGTAGAAGTTATATAAATAAATTATTTAACAATACGACTAAACGAAATGAAATTGTGAGGGTTTAATAAATTTTGCTGTACACAGTTTCCGACTGTGATAGATTGATATTACAACACGTTTGGTTATTTCCCATGTGTTAAATCCCTTGATGATGTATTTGCCTCAATCTTCTGCTCAAAAGATCGTTGCTGACAGCTTCTTCCATTTGCTTCTCAACACGAAAAAACTCTGATGATTTCTTTGATGTTGGTGCCTTTGATAAACATGGCATTGAAGAAAATTAAGCATACCTAATTCTGCAATTGACAGCCACTGCCTCATCTTTGTTGTTGAGATGAGCCTGAAAAACATACTGAAGGTGCGGTTGGAAATTTGCCAAATAGAGTATGAAAAATTTTAGGGCAAAATAGAGTATGAAAAACTTGCTAAATTGATGATAAAATTTGCCAAGAATGCTTCTTGTGAACAAGGTTTACCGCAAAATATATTTTTTTCAACCAAAAAGCTTCAACATCAACAATGGTAGATGGTGAAATCATCTTCACCAAAATCAAACAAAGAAAAGACCAAATGGGAAATGTACTGAAAAGAAGCAAATGAAATGGAAAATAGGAAAGAAGTGAGATGGAAATTGAAAAGAAGCAGATGAAATGGGAAAGAAATGGAGAAGAGGAAAGAAGCAGCTGAAAGGGTATAGGAATGGAGTACTGTTCATTACTGTTTGAAAATTAATTTGAGTTATAAACAGTAACAAATAGTGTAGGGTTTTTTTTAAGTTTTTAAGTGTAAGCATTCAAAAAATTACATATACACTGCCTTCATATCACTTGAATTTTGTTTGATCCGTCTCAATGCAATGATTATTCATATTAATTTTTCATAATTTTTAATAATGCACAATTAGAGATATTAAGTATTGAATAAGTGCATTGGATAACGTGCATAAAATAAATGAGACGTTAGTGCTGAATTGGAGTAAGTATAATTGTTTACTTTTTCTCCTATTTTTATGACTTGACAAACATTAATAGATATACACTAATTATATAATAAATAATTCAGTAAATAAACACACTAAGTAGATACGGTAACATGATCCATAGTAAATTAAGCAATGTCAAATAGAGTGATTTTATAATACGTTTATCAAAGTCATATTATATTATAACAATTTTAAAGCCGTAATAATTTCCTAACAACAAATGAAAATTATCAATAATTTTCACAATTAATTTCATAAATGATCAATTATGAACATCAATTCAATCAATTAATAAGTTAGTAACACCAAATGAAAACAAGTCTCAACTATTAATCTAGATAAAAAGAAAAAGCTCTAATGTAACAAAAATTTCATTAAAAAGTTAAGAGTCTCAACTCTCAGGTGTGTTGTTAATAAAATAGTTATATTATGGTCAACAATCTCAATTTAATCATTAGAAAGTAAAAAGTAGAAATTAGGGTACATAGATAACGTTGATTGGGTGGGCTAAGGTCCAATTTAGCATTTTTGTGGAGTATATTGAGAATTGTGTGGAACTGATAAAATCGTACGATTTAGTTGTGATTTTACGGTTTTATACAATATTCTAACGTCTCTTATTGTGTTTCTAAAATTTAAAGGAAATATTTTCTTTGTTAAGTTGTATTTGAAAGACTACTATAGAGTAAAATATGCTTTTAAAACATTAGTATGATATCATTAAGAATAAAACCTGATAATAATTTGAACTCCACCGGAGGCCAGAGAGTTCAAATCGGAGCAAAGTAGGAGTATGCATAATCCATCTTTGAGTGGAGGTTGACTAAAAAATATAATCCAAGTTTTATCCAGGATAAAGTCAGAGGGTGAATAATCCAAATCGAGTCTGATCCATTGTCATCCCTACTAAACGATGGCTTAAAAAAATTGGCTTATTAACCATCTTTTTTCGATATGTTTTTTTTATGGTTATCCTTAATTTTTGCTAAATCTATACCTATGCTAGTAGAAAAGGAAATACTAAAGAAAAAGATTACACTAAGATCATTAATTGATTAATTAATTATCATTAATTTTGCAAATCTTTACTAATATTATTAAATTATTCTCCCAATTCTAAAATGATATTGTATTAATAATAATATGATAATAATGGGTCATAACAATAATAATAATAATAATAATAATAATAATAATAATAATATATCAGTGCTTTTGAGTATTTTCTCGTACTGGTGCCAGATCTTCATCATCCCAAAATATGTGATCATGTGATCAAGCAAATCAACGCCATCTGTAAAGCATTCTTATGGCATGGCGATAGCTATAGCGCAAATCCAAGGAATGTTAAATGGGCTGAGGTTTTTAGACCTAAATCAGAAGAACGGTTAGGCATTAGAAACTTGGGAATTTGGAATGAAGCAGCTATAGGAAAAATTGCTTAGCATATATAGTTGTTATGGTAACATTTATTTATTCATTTATTTATTTACTTAATTATTAATATTACGAATATTTCATGATATACCACTGAGTTTCTTTGAAATTCACCGTATACCACACAAAATATTTTAATTCATCACATACCATTGAGTTTTCGTCCATTAGCACAGAATACCATTGATGACAACTGCTGTTAGTGTGCCGTTTGTGGTAAATTGTTAATTCACAATATGCCATTAATTTTTTTTTTTTGCGTCAAATACCCCCTTTTTTTTTTTAAATATAGCCGTTGAAATTGTGATAAACAAAAGAAGTGTCATACAAACCAAGTAGTTAACATTTTGTTAAAAAACAACTTGACACTAAATACTGTTCACCAAAAAATTACCAATATAAATATTGTTTCTGATCAGTTTCTTAACTACAATACCTTGCAATTGTCTTCCAAATTTCAGTGCCTTTTCTTCTCCACACGCCTTCAAAATACTACATATAGTATGTTCATTCAGAAAATATTTGTTGACCGGCATTCGTGATAGCAATGAGAACGCTTTCTCACTGTAACCCTATTGCGAGCAAGAAGTGATCATCGTAGTCCAAGCAACTATATCCCGCTTGTTTATCCTATCAAAGATTCGTAAAGCACTTTGAAATTCACCAGGTTGTGCCTAGAAATACAAGATACCACTTTCTACAATCAACTTGCTCCATCTACCTTTGATAATACAAGCATGAACTTGCTTACCTACCTCATAATTCAGCCTCTTTCCACACAACATCAACACACACACACACATACATCGTCCCATTTGCTTCAATACCCGACTTCATAAAATCTTAAAATACCCATTTTGCATTGCAGTCCAAAAAGCAACACTTTGTTCAAAGATTTCATCGAACACCTTACGGGCTTCCTCTAACTTCCTAAATCTCAAATACCCATTAATCAAATTATTATCTACAAACACATATACTTTCATTTTACTCTTCAAAATGAAATCATGTACCACCTTAATTTCTTTCAATTTAGAACGTGATTGAAGGCAAGAAATCAACCAAAATGGATCACGTTCAACCCCATCACAGACTCGTTGATCTCATCACTGATCTGATTTGAGCGTCGGAGGGGTTTTCCGGGAGATCACCCCCGGGCAAGGCCAACGTACTTTGCAGGAATTTAGGTCAATTCTAATCCGTTTATCGCTAATCTCAACAACGCTTCTACTCTAGGTGTTTCAAGTGTCTTTTGCACTTCCTCGTTTCATTATCGAAACAATTTGGCGCCGTCTGTGGGGATCTGTTGTAAAACTTGAACAAAAAGTCATGGCTCCCAAGAAAAATCCAACACAAACCGCTACCGTGCACAGCACAGACACAAACACTTCAGCGGGTCACGTTAACAATCAAGCCGTGACTCGCCGTGATCTGGACATGCCAGCATGAAACCTCACTACTGCTTTCTACGAACAACTCCACGCCGTCATAAATCATAATAACCCCGCTCAACAACGAATATTGGAAGACATGGCGGACCAGATAAAGAGTCTGCAAGATCGGATCGAACCCCACAATGAGGTACCGAAATCCCACGAATCTCAGGATGGGAACTCAGGAATGTCACGTTCCAGCAAAAGAAATAAGAAAAGACGAGATAGATCCAAAACCTATAAAAACCTCAACAGAAGTGACTCCCAAGAAGGTGAGTCCAAAACCTCCTCTCGAGATGCCGATACTTACCTGGAAAGCAAGAAGCAGAGGATATCCGAAAGCGTTAAATCATTGGTGGATAAAAGGAGGGAAGAAAGGAAAAAAGCGCAACTCACGGGATCTAGCCATCCCATCAGCTCCATCATAACGCCGCGGAATGAGACTTGCAGGGGTAATCTTCCTGAAGATGCCATGCCAATAAACTCCCCGCTGGCTCCTGAAGTACTAACTACCCCCAACCCGGCGAAAATAAAGATCTCGAATATGGGGGCCTTCGACGAAACATCATGCCCGAAGGAGCACTTAATGGCATACAAAAATCTAATGTTGTTGTACACTACGCATTGTGGTGCAAATTCTTCCCAACTACTCTCACAAGAGTAGCCTTGAAATGGTACACTTCCCTTCCAGTGGGAAGTATCCATACTTTTGCCCAATTAGAGAGCAAATTCCTGAGTCACTTTGTAGCATCCAGAAGGCAAGAAAAAATCAAATTTCCACTTGCTCAACATAACGCAATTAGAAGGGGAATCCATATCGTCATATTTGAAGAAATTCCATGAGGAGGTGCTGGAAGCAACGGATTTAGAGGAATCAGTCTCCTTAAACGCCCTGATCAACCGAATGAAGGCTCAAAAGTTGAAGTTCCAGTTGGTCGAAAGTCAAGTGAAGACATACGTGGAAGCCATGAAATAGTGTCAAAGCTATGTCACGGCCTCTGAAATATGTCAAGCACATGACCCCAAAAAGCGAAGGTCAGAGAAGAAGGATCCAATATCCTCCCATCAATCCTCAAGGAACAAACAGGAATACTCATCAAGGAGGGGTAGAAACTACATGCCACGTCGTCCGAAACCCCCATCAGATATGGGACCTCCACGATTCAGACATGTGTACGCTACGGAGGGGGAAACCAGGACACGGAACTTACTCGACGGAGGTAACGATCCGATGTTCAACCGGAACAGGAAAGACATATTCTTCGCCATCTGGGACGAGTTGCCAACTCCACCTCCTACTACCACCCCCTCTGATCGTCGCAACTACAATTTGTGGTGTGATTACCATAAAGAACATGGTCATACCTTAGCCCAATGTCACAAACTCAAACGTATCCTACATCAGCTAGCCAACGAGAGGAAGTTAACACGGTTCATCAATCGGAAAGCCTATGGCGCAAGAAGCGACACTGAAAAAAGACCTTGGAACCCGAAACACAGATCTCCCAGAAGAGATGAGACTAGACGGGAAAGTTCTAACACTCAAGGAACTATCAACATGATTTTCGATGGCTACTCCGAAGAATACCCTACTATTCGCGCTGCAAGAGACAACGTCCATACTCTACTCGAAGGACCACCAAAAACCACATCAAATGGGCCCATCATGATATTCGATGCTACTACTTCCCAACCACACATTGATCCTTTAGTAGTTACTATCAAGATTGGGCAAATGAAGACGAGGCGAGTATTGGTGGATATCGAAAGCACGGCCGATCTTATAACGATGGAATGCTTCAGGCAAATGAGGTTCAAAGAAAACCACTTGCAGCCCCTCGATAAACCCTTGATCGGGTTCGAAAGAAATCAAGTCATACCCTTGGGAACAATCATACTTCCTGTATGGGTGGGGGAGAGAGACAGAAGAAAAACAATGCCCATACGATTCACGGTGGTGGACCTGACATTCCCTTACAATGCCATTATGGGACTCCCACTCACCAACAAAATCAAAGTCGCAATCTTCTCTCATCAACTTTTATTGTAATTTGAACAAGACGACAGACAAGTGGGTATTCTTAAGGGAGACCAGGTAATGGCCCGCCAATGCCTCATCAACACTTTGAAACGAGGAACTTCCGTCATCCCCACCAAAAGAGGAAGGGAAGAAAAGTCTCAATCCGTCATGACTCTGTACATGGACAACCCCAACACACATGAAAGGCCTCACCCGGTTGAACGATATGAGGAGGTAGATATGTTTGAGGGGAAATCAATCAAGATAGGAAAAGACCTTCCAGAGACGGTAAAACAAGATATCTTGGCTACCGTCGCTGAGTTCCGTGACATCTTCGCTTTTTCTATGGAAGAGATGCCTGGCATACCGCTAAGCGTTATGTGCCACAAACTTGATATAAAACCAGGCTACAAACCTGTAAAATAGAAGCTGCGATATCAAAGGAAAGAGAGAATAGAGGCCGCCAAAGAAGAAGTGGAAAAATTTTTGAAAGCAGGATTTATCCGGGAATGCAAATATTCTGATTGGCTTTCCAACATCATCCTCGTCAAAAAGTCAAAAAGGAAATGTAGGATGTGCGTTGACTTCACGGACCTAAACAAGGCATGCCCGAAAGACGATTATCCTCTTCCCAAAATAGATCGCTTGGTGGATTCCACGGCAGGCCACGCCCTTTTGAGCTTCATGGACGCTAACGCGGGTTACCATCAAATCCCTTTAGCCATAGAAGACCAGCCTCACACAGCATTCATTACAAATGCCGGGGTATACTGCTACAAGGTCATGCCCTTTGGGTTCAAAAATGCCGGAGCTACTTATCAGAGAATGGTCAATAAGGTCTTCCAGTCTCAGATAGGCCGAAACTTGGAAGTATATGTGGACGATATGATCACAAAAAGCAAGCAGGCGTCTGAACATGCCGCGGACTTACGCGAAACATTCATAACCTTCCAAAACACCAAATGCGACTTAATCCTGACAAGTGCGTGTTTGGGTTCATCGGAGGGAAGTGCCTTGGTTTTCTTGTGGACGAGAGAGGTATAGAAGCAAAGCCCGATAAGATTCGTGCAATTTGAGATATGAAATCTCCTACATCCGTGAAAGAAGTTCAAAAACAGGATGTGTGGACGCTTTAGTGAGATTTATGTCCAAATCAGCAGACAAATGTTCGCCCTTATTTAAAACTCTGAAACAACGCAAGTTCGAATGGACAAGTGAGACCGAGAAATCCTTCAACCAGTTGAAAGAAAACATGTCCTCTTTACCAAAATTAGTTTCACCTATAAATGGAGAAAAACTAGTTTTATATGTCTCGTTCTCAGAATACTCCCTGTCAGGAGTAATAGTCGCTTAAAGAGGAAAGAAATAACTCCCCGTATATTACGTAAGCCATGCCTTTCGCGGCTCGGAGGGAAACTATAGCGAAATGGAGAAGGTTTTACTCGCAATTGTGATGGCAAGCAGAAAACTGAAACCTTATTTCCAATCACATCATATCACAGTTAGAACCAGTCAACCCTTGAAGAAGATTCTTGAAGGAAAAAACAAATCAAGCCGCGTCAGTGACTGGGCCAACCAACTAGCAGACTTTGGTATTGAGTATGAGCCACGAACGACAATCAAAGCTCAAGCCTTGGCTGATTTCATTGCCGAAAGTAATATTCCCCATCACCCTGAAGCCAACCAAAAATGGAAGTTATATGTAGACTGGTCCTCCACACAATCCACAAGCGGAGCAGGACTTCTAATTATATCTTTCGCCGGGGTCCGTATGGAAAGGGTAGTCAGATTCGAATTTGCGGCCTCTAACAATGAAGTAGAGTATGAAGCACTACTCTTGGAGCTTAAAATCTGCTATGAAGCGGGGGCTAAAACACTATCCACTTTCTCTGATTCCAAATTGATAATCGGGCAGGTAAATGGGGAACTCAAAGCTAAAGATGATAGCATGAAAACGCATTTGCAACAAGTGAGAGAATTTGTCAAGAAATTTGACAAATTCACATTGATTCGCATCCCAAGATCCCAAAATGCATAAGCTGACTCCCTGGCAAAACTTGCCAGTTCAGCTGAAACATCCGCGGCTCGTGATATCATCTAGGATGTGCTTCCTAACCATAGTATTAACTTCGTGGTCAATACCATCGATAGGTTAGAAACATGGATGGAACCCTACATCAGATACTTGCAAAATCAAACATTCCCCCAAGATGAAAGTCAAGAAAAACTACTCCAAAAGAAGGCCGGATGGTTCGAACTCCACGAAGGAACGCTCTACAAAAAATCATACACACATCCCCTTTTGAAGTGTGTTTCCCCTGAAGAAGGAAACTACATCCTTCGCGAAATACACGAAGATGGATGCGGAATACACCAAGGAGTACGAAGTGTAATAGGCAAGGTCCTTAGAAGCGGTAACTACTGGCCCTCCCTCAGGAGCGATGCCGAAATAATGATCAAACGTTGTCCCCAATGCCAGTACCACTCAAAGATAGGAAGAAAGCCATCTAACTACCTTTCAACTATTCAAGCCGTCTTGCCCTTCGCCAAATGGGGTATAGATCTCCTTGGCCCCTTCCCACCTGCGAAGGGACAACAAAAGTTTATTATCGTAACCATAGATTACTTCACCAAGTATGTGGAAGCCGAGGCCCTTAGCTCCATCACAGACAAACAAGTCTGTCAGTTCATATGGCGAAATATCATCACGAGATATGACATCCCTCGCGCAATGATTACAGACAATGGAAGACAATTCGTTAGTAAGAACACAATATAGTACTGCGACATGTTCAACATTCAAATCCGATTCAGTTCATTATCTCGACCTCAAACTAATGGCCAAGTCGAGTCGGCAAACAAAGAAATTCTGAACAACATCAAAGGGAAAATAGAAGGGGCAAAAGGAACTTAGGATGAAGAACTACCTGGCATTTTGTGGGCAAGTCGAACAACAATCAAAGAAGCAACAGGACATACCCCCTTTTCCTTGGTATACGGGTCTGAAATCGTACTTCCAGTGGAAATCGGTATACCCTCCACAAGAGTCACCTATTACTCGCATAGCGAGAACGAACAAGAAAAAAGAAAAAATTTGGATTTGTTACCAGAAACAAGGGGAAATGCACTGTTAAAGTCGATAGCCCAAAAACAAAAAATGATTCGCAACTTCAACCGTCTTGTCAAAACCAGACGTATTCAAGTTGGCGACTTCGTCCTCCGCTGAATCGAAGCTACGGGCAAGATAGCAGAGAAAGGAAAGCTGGGAGCCAACTGGGATGGCCCATTCAAAGTTATCCGCGCCATCAAACCGGGGACGTTCGAATTAGAAGACATGAGAGGGAAGAGGTTACCCCCCAAGGAATAGCGATCACTTGAAAAAATACTTCTTTTAACAAGATCTGCAAGGGGCTACAAGACAAATAAGACAGGATAAAGAGGATACAAATCAAGTTAGAGATGTTAGAGGATGGCTTTCGTTCTCCAAAAATCACCATCATCAACAATCATTAGCTTCAATTAATCATTATTAATCATCAGTCTCAATTTCAACTTAAAGCATTGTTAGTCGAATTAGACAATAGCTCTCATTTATCAGTTACAATCGTTTGTCCGTTACAATTTCAATTTCAGTACAGCAAAAGTTTAAACATTTTCAGTCATTATCCAACTTCAAGTTTCAACGTTTCTAATTATTCGGTGTTATATTCTACTTTCTCAAAATCATCTAGTTTTCATATGTAAAGTTGTCGGACATACTCGACATCCATTTACACAACCTTAAGTTATCAAATATCAGACATCCACTAAACTTTCTTATTGCAGATCTTGTTAAAATCATTGTTTTCTATAACTCGGTAGAAATTAGTGGCATCTGTAAATCAGACACCTTGAGGGGGCTCCCATGATCAAATTAATTTTAATTGAAATCATTGTTTTTTGATTTTGTCGGCAAGAATCAGTGGTCTGTAAATCGGGCACCTAAAGAAGGATTCTTAATGATATTCAAAGCATTCCGAATATATCCTCGGCAGAATGTTACAAGACTATCCGGCATAAATATTTAAACAATCAAGCAAGCATCGTTCAAATTACAATTCTGAATGTTCAAACCCCCCAAAAATACTCGGCCATACATCGGCCATTACAACATGTTCAAATTAGAATTTTGAATGTTCAAATATCGTTCAAAAATGTGTCTACATCTTCCTCTGGTTCGTAATGCAGCGGCTTGGGAGACTTGAGCCCTCCCTCGTCGAGACTCGGAGTGAAGCTTACAAAATCTTCAATGTTAAACGGCTCCACTTCGATCTCAAATAACTCCTAGGACAAGCTCTAGAGGTTTTTTCCTTCATCGATTATTAAATTAGAGAGGTCCAAGCACAAACTCTTCCGCTTAAATAGCGCCAAGCTCTCAGGGATATCTTGGGCCGAAGGAGGAGATAAGGTTAATTTGTCTAAGTCAACGCACAATGCCTCCTTTTTAGCTTCCCCATCAACTTTCTCTGACCAAGCCTTCTCCTCCTCCGCGTCCCAACTCGGATCAACCAATACCGTTGACTCTCGTTCCAAAGCGGAAGCCAGGTTGCTCAAAGTTTCGTCTCCCTTTTGTTTGGCCATTTGGAGGAGAGAATCTAAATTGACACTTAACGCCGCGGCAGTCAGACGATATTTTTCATCGCTGATCATGGAACTGGCGTCCATCATCTCTGCTGTTAAATGCCCCAAGAAACTTGACGCTTCAAGCTCATCCGACGTCAACCAATCCCTGGCTATCCTGGCCCGTCTCCCCGAGTGGAGCTTGTACACTTTAGCCACGGATAATAAGATCTTGAATTTATCCAGATCGTCCGACACCTGCTTTACAAGAGACTGATTTTGATAAATTAGCCTGGCGTGAATATCCATCAGGCGCCCCGTCTCATGAACAAGGGTGGCAGACATGTTAGAGGCTGCGTCAAAGCTTCCAATGGTCTCCTCCAGCCGCTTCTTGGCCCTCTCTCGCCATTGTTCAGTTCTAACTAAGCGCTCCTTCAATTCAGAGCACTTAGAAAGTTTTTCCTTTAAGCCCAGTAGTTCACCAAGATCTTCTCGAAGCTTCCTGAGCTCCACGTTCTGCTCATCGCAGCGAAAGGTTAAGGCTGCCAGGATCACCTTATCTGCAGCGCTTTGGCGGCTTAAGTTTAGCTCGAAAGACAACCTTAGAAAAGTCTGCAAAATAACGGAAGATTTAACTCTATCCGTTGTCGATTCAAGGCAAAAAGGCAGATTGGTGATATTACCTCAGCCGCGGAAGCCTGGAACTGGCGCACTCTGTCGCTGAGAGGCAGGGACTCCAGGTGATCGACGTCCACTTTGCTTATTAAGTGCGAGGTCGCCCTGTTAAATCGGGTTATCATGCTCTTATGTCCCATATTAGTGAAAAGGGTGTCGTGTCGGAAAGGCAAGACTTCCCGGCGACGATACACCTCTCCGACAAGCGACTCAGGGGCCGCAACTGACTCTCCCACCTTCTCCTTTCCCTTACCAGAGACAGGCATCGCTTTTCTCTGAGGGGTAGACACCCCCCCCTCTACTGACCTGATTTTTATAGGTGCAGTAGTCCTGATAGTGTCCATGGAAGCTCTCTTCGTGGCACTCTCGGCGTTGGAAGAAGAAGACTCTCTCTTCCTCTTCTTCTCTTTCTTCTTCTCTTCCTTTTCCTTTTTGTCCTTCGCTTCCTTCTTTTTCAGAGGAATCACCCTCTTAGATTCATCGGGGATATGAACCCTCTACCTCTCCTCGAGAAGCCTTTGAGCCTCTCCCTCGTTGGGCACCTCATCCAGCCTCAGAGCCTTAGAGAATTCCCTATGGTTCACTAAAAAACATCAATATATACCTTGGGAGGAAGAGGCAAGGGCTTTTTCGCGGCCCTCTGGTTGGCCCCATGAGCAAATCTCATGACACTGAACTTGTTCATCAGGTCCGAGTTTTTAGTCCTCAGATTCTCCTTAGCAACCCCTGAAAAATCACAAGTCAGAAACGAGTAAACGTATGATAAGAAAGGCAAGAACTGGCGCCCCTTACTTCAATCTATGGCTAAATTGATTCCGAATGCCGAGAGGAGATTTTCATTTTTCAGCTCAGAACGAGCGGGTATCCAATTGGGCTGAACGTTCATGGGTTTCCTTCTAAATTGCACGTCCATTTTCGCATATTCTATTATCACCGTGTCAGTGAATGAGCACTGCGGGACTCCGTTGTTGAAACCCGAAAGGTTGGGTTTAACATCAAAAGAGGTTTTAATATTCCACCCTCTAGAATTGTACAAATAGGCAAACTTAGTCCTATATCCCTTCTAATTGTCAGGGAGGTTGTGGACTATTTTCAGACGACGACGACGAGTAAAGGTCACCCATCCACAACCGTACAATTGACAATTACAGAGGCGTGCCCTAAAAATCTATCTAAAGGCAGTGAGTGTTGAAGGCACGGCCAAAACTTTACAAAGTATCAAAAACGCCATCAAACAACCCCACGCATTAGGGTATAATTCCGGCACAGAAATATTTAAAAGATCTAAAACTTCCCTAAAAGGGATGAAGGGGAAATCTAAGCCCCAACACAAAGGAAGGGAGATATACAGCTATACAGTGCGGTGGGGGAAACCTAACGGCGTCATAATTCCCCGGAGTAATTATGTTGTAATCATCTTTCAACCCCCACTTTAGCGAGATGGCATCCCGTTGTTTTTCCAAGTCCCTCTTGGTTTGTCAATCAAAGAAATAATTTAGGGGCCCACCGCCCAGTATATAAAATGGAGGAGGCACCGGCGCCGCACTTTCTCTTCCAGAAGACTCGGCTGATTCTTCGATCTTTTCCATATCTACATACAATCTAGGTCAGGATTTATTCTCGGCAAGTAATTTGGGAAGAAAGCAATGCTCAGTTCCCAAGGAGCAGATTTCATCATCTCCGGTGTATATATAAGGGATACAGATGATTCATCCTCGGACTTTGTTGACTCATAATGAGGGGTGATTCTCACTGAACTGCTATCACCCGAATCATCTACTAACAATCTCTCCTTATAAAAGCGTTTACATACAACTAAAGAGGAGAAGTTCGTCGGGTCAGTAGGGTTGATGTCTATGTTAGCTATCGTCCCATTTGCAGCCGAGACATCCATATTAACCACAGTTAGGATAAAGTAACAGGCGAAACTTGTAAAGAATAAAGACTAGTTTCATAAACAAATTCAAAGCCTTAAACTAACAAATTCAAGAACATGAAGAACAGTTTGAAGAAATTCCAAAATTTGAGGAAAATTCGAGTACCTTGTTCGAAGAACTTTGAAGATCTGTCAGAAAACTTGAAGATCTGTCAGAAAAATCTTGAAGATCTCCGAAAATTTTGTCAAAATTTGAAGAATGGTTGATGATGGTCAGAGCGTATCTCCCTTCTTTCTCTCATTACAATAAATATTAAAGAAATGAAGGAAATATTAATGGAAGTCAGGTGAGAGGGAACAGTTCCAAAGCCCTAATTTATTGCAAGGAAATGCTTGAAAACCTCACTCACCCCTTAGCATCTTAAAACAAGAAGTCGAACACGAATTTAAACCGGGTAGTCGATAAGTCGGACCCCCAATGTGAGGGGGGATGTGGATAATTTTTCTAAGTATCTAGTCATTTGAAAGTAACCGAGAAGTCGATAAGTCGACCCCCAATGTGAGGTTGTTGCGAGAAATTTATCTAAGTATCCAGTCATTTGAAAGTACGCGAGGAGTCGACAAGTCGGACCCCAAGGTGGGTGGAGATGTTGATAATTTCTCTAAGTCACCATGCCTTCGCACTAAACCGTAGGGTCGAAAAGTCGGACCCCAACATAGGTCTTAAAAGTTAAGAAGCTTGGGATAAATCTAAGTATGAGAAGATTACTCATTTTTCGTCCGACTTATAGACAAGACAGGTCAGTTGCCGCATCACCCATGCTAGCCGCGGAATGTGTTGAGGTCACGTCATCCTCCTCAACGTCGTATCTTGTCACAATTTCTTCAAGCGCTAATCTAAGTCACGACCAACGTGGCAAGCACCAACATGCCCAGTCCGTAAAGTCGACAAGTCAGGCCCCTTATACTATTTAATCCTGAATTTATTTGCTATGTATGGAAATGTTCGCCACACATCCACGAAAGTGTTCCATTTTCCACGAACTGCCTGACAGCTACAAAAAGTTGTTGGGGCTTCTGAATCAAATATTTAAAATTTGCGGAAGATATCACAAAAGAGTCGCGGTAGGTATAGAACTTTGAGAATATTGGTTGTGTCCGCGGAGTCTATAACTCGGACTCGGTATATGACCACCTTTCTTAAAATTTTTCAAAGTTATGAAAATTCCGCAATGAATCCATGCAAGTATTATTTATTCCGCGGGAATGTTCTATATAGCTGAGTTCCCTTGTCTTCGTGTTGTCCTACAATTCTCATAAGGTATGAGTCAGGATCATTGTGGAAGATGTCCGTGTCATCGATAAGTCGGACTCCCAAGTGGTCCCATTACTTTTGCGTAACATTCTAAGGATGGAAGAAGTTTCGAATCTTAGATCGTCCGCCTCATCAATAAATTGGATCCTCTCTAAGCTAAAACTTATAGTAAAATGTAATTTGTTCAAATATGAGGAACAACAAAGACAGGTGAATACCACGGAACAAGAAAATCGTCCATGTTGGGGCTCATTAGTTTTAATCCTAATTGTCTGTATTATTGAAGATGCGAACCAATTGCATTCATTCCACATCATGAAACATATGGGGTTCGTCAAGATGAAAGAAAATATTCTAAGTTATATGATAATTCCAAGCCGCGTCATCAACTGCTCATGATTTTAGTTATTCGGACTCCAAGGCGTATGTGAGTCAACCAATTCATGTCCGTGGAATCCTCCTAAGAATCTGCGGCATATAATACGAAAATATAAAGTAAAATAAAGAAATAAAATCATATCATTTTGTCCGTGAAGTAGAGAAGTCAGACCCCCTTATGGCGAACAAATTCCAAAAATATTCTAAGTTATGGAAATTCCGTGGCACTAGAGTACTAGTGTAATCAGAGCTGGAAAATATCATAATATACGAAATCCGCGTGAAATGTTTGTTGGACCTTTTGAGTTTTGATGATGACTACAGTTTATTTAAACAAATATGTTTTTTAGAGATTGTGTGCAGGTCGATATCCAATTGTAATTGTGATCGTTGATAGTACCTATGGCTTAGTTCATGGAAAAATACGTGTCAAAAGGATTCAAGAGATGTTAGAAGAGTATATCACTTGGGATGTAAAATGGAGACAAGAAGTCTACTGTTACTAGGTAGGATGTTCTAGCAAAACTGGATTTTGGAGACAGCTCACTGTTCCCAAACTAAAGTCAGCCAACGTTAACTAATAAATTCTGATTTTTGTTATTTTTAGTTAATGTATTGAAATTAATTTGTTGCATTTATTTATTATAGTTAATTGGCAAAAAGTTTTCTAAAAATTACTTTACGTATGAGTTTCTAAAATAAAGATCCTTTATTTTAGGATCTATATTTAGTAAATATTGGATTTGCTAAATATAGGAATAGCTGTTGTTGAAAAAGTCTTTGCTATTATTACTGTTTTTAACCGGTCTTCATCTTAGAAAATAAGTTATCATTCCTATAATTAGTTAGTATGTAACCATCCTATTAAGTATAACCGTTTCTATAAATAGCATAAAAGTTCTAGCAGTTACTACTGGAACAGGAACTGCTGTTTGTGAAACTGCTGCTTAAAGGGAACATAACCTATTTTTAGTAAATGGGAACAACGGTTATTGTTGTTTTAACCGAATGCTTGATTTAATCAAGTCTTGTGGAAATAACCGTCTGTGTGATTAATCCACATTTCTCCCATGATCTTTTTGATAAAGGAGTAATGGATTGGATTATTCCATTTTCTTAAGAGATTTTATTTTTTATAAATAGCTAGTGAATTCGGCTGTTCCTAAATGTCTAATGCATGAACTTTGTTATTTTCATGTGATTATTTTTGGAAATCCACAAGAAATATTTTGTTTTGAAAATTGCCAATTAACTCATAATATTTTCTTGAGCAACTCATTGATTTTATTTTTAAGAGTTTATTCTTTTTGTAAGGGTTTTTGAGAGAACTTGTAATTAGACTCGGGTGAGTCTAAGGGGGAAATTAGATAGCTTTGAGTGAAGTTATTGAGGAGTTTAGCTTTTAGTGAAGCTAAGTTTGTTGCTTTGAGTAAAGCAATTTGAGAGAAAAGAGTTGGCCTAGTTGATTCGCTTCGAGTGAAGTACGGTGTTTATTGTAATTGTAACTAATTGCCTTAAACATGGTGGAGTATTTAGAAATCCCGAGGGGTCGTGGTTTTTCCTTATGTTTAGGCCCAGAAGGTTTCCACGTAAAAATCGTTTGTCTCTTTTATTATTTTGCTCTAAGTTCAAGTTATATTTATCTTAATTCAATTCCGCAAAAACAGGGCAAGAACGCTTGAATTAGTAACAACAACAATTCACCCCCCCTCTTGTTGTTTTTCTCGTTCCGAATTGAGTCTACTATTGGTATCAGAGCCCTGTTCCCAATAGATCAGGAAACCCTGATGGCAGAATCCTGGTGTTCCGAAAAATGTCAATTATGAACGAGCAAATGGAAGAAGGATATTCTACTTAAAGACCACCCATGTTTGATGGAAAATTCTACACATATTGTAAGAATAGGATGGAGATCTTCATCAAAGCGGAAAATTATCAAGCTTGGAGAATCATCAAAATTGGAGACTTTGAGGTAACCACTACTAACTCCAATCATGAAATTGTTCCCAAACCCATAACCGAATTTGAAAAAGAAGATTTTCAGAAGATGGAAAATTAATGCCCTTGCCATAAAGCAGGTATGTTCTTCTAACTCATTTTATGTCCATCAATCCAAATTGAGTAAAAATAAATTAATAGAGTTGCTAAAGGAGACACAAATTAAACTTGAAAATTGTAATGATAAGTGTCTCCAATTGGAAAAGGAGCTCAAAATAAGTAAAGACCATGTCTCCTATATAAACACCTTTAGATCTGATGTCCAAAACAGATTTTTCGGTTTGTTGGACCAAAATATAATTTTAAAGGAAAATATGGAGAGAATTAAAAAGAAAAAGGTTATTCTTAATATTGAGTTATCGCAATACAAATTGTTAGGCTTGAATAAGGAATTAAACCACGCATCTATTAAGAACCTATGAACAAATTTTCAAAATCTGGATAGTAGCTTCGAATTCAACCGCTCCAACAGTGATAAAATAGAGCTTGAATTAAATTCAAGAGAAAAAGGGAAAATCAAAAGTGTTCCCAAATGGATTCAAGAAGCTAAAAGTAAAAATTCAAAACGCCTAGATCACTTTAAGGATAGTAAGAAGAAAAAGGTATACGTTGATCTCCCTAGTGACAGAATATGTTCCTTCTGTGGAGGAACTGGCCATCTGAAGGACCAGTGCACCAAAAGGGAACAGTACACTGTCTCTAACAGAAACTATGTCGATAACGATGAAGAAAGCAGATTCTTGTAAAATCGACAAGGAACCCAAGACAGCCTGGGTTCTCATGGGTTCCTGTAACTAACAATTAATTTTTTTCAAGTCCAAGTGAGGGGGAACAACTCATAGTATCTCGACAGTGGGTGTTCCAAGCACATGACGGGTGACAAATCTAAATTTCTCTCACTTGAAGCCTATGATGGGGGAACAGTAACCTTCGGTGACAATATGAAGGGTGAGATAATCGCCAAAGGAAAAGTTGGAAGGTCTAGTTCCCATGCTATCGATAATGTATTTTTAGTCGAGGATTTGAAACATAACTTACTAAGCATTTCTCAATTTCGCGATAAAGGTAACTCTGTGAACTTTACTTCTGAAAAGTGCATTATTTCTAGGAATGACACAAGAGACACCGTTCTTGAGGGAATCAAAAAAGGGAACACTTATGTTGTGGACCTGGACACTGTTCCCAAAACCAGTCTAATGTGTCTAAGTGTTATAGAAGACGACCCACTTCTTTGGCATAAGCGTCTAGGTCATGCTAGTTATACATTGATTGATACATTAAGGTCAAAAGACCTAGTAAGAGGACTACCAACTATAAAATTCCTAAAGGATGAAATTTGTGATCCTTGTGTCCAAGGAAAACAAGTAAGGTCATCTTTTAAATCAAAGAATGTTGTGACCACCTCTAAACCACTTGAATTATTACATATGGATCTATGTGGACCTATGAGAATACAAAGCCGTAGTGGCAAAAGATATGTGTTTGTTATTGTTAATGATTATAGTAGATTTACTTGGACTTTATTTTTAGTTAGTAAAGATGAAGCTTTTAATGAGTTTGTTTCTTTCGCTAACAAAATACAAAAATCTGCCAATAATCAAATTATTCACATAAGGTCAGATCATGGTAAAGAATTCAAAAATTCAAGTTTCATGAATTATTGCAATGAACATGGATTAAGTCATAATTTTTCGGCACCAAGAACAACACAACAATATGGTGTAGTTGAAAGAAAAAATAGAACCTTAGAGGAAATGGCTAGAACCATGTTAATTGCTAGTGGTTTACCTAGAAATTTTTGGGCCGAGGCTGTTAATACTGCGTTCTATATCTTGAATCGTGTATTAATAAGACCAATCACTTCAAAGACACCCTATGAATTGCTTAAACGTGTTAAACCAAATATTTCCTATTTTCGTGTGTTTGGATGCAAATGTTTTGTTCATGTGAATGGAAAACGAAATATAGGGAAGTTTGATGAAAGAAGTGATGAAGCAGTATTTCTTGGCTACTCATCACATAGTAAGGCTTACAGAGTTTATAACAAAAGAACAATGAGCGTGGAAGAATCCGTTCACATAATTTTCGATGAAACTAACTTTTTGTCAAGTGAACAGGATACAAATAATTATAACATAGGTCTTGCAAATCTAGAACACGATGATGAAGAATTGAAAATGCAAGATCAAGGAACAGCAGGTGAACAGCTGATCCCAGAAGAGGCAGAAAGGAACGATCTTGATCAGGAACAGCTAGTACTTCAGAACCAACAGACTGTTCCCAATCCAGCTGATCAAGCTGATGAACCAGAACATACTACTGTTCCCACTAGAGAATTTGTGCCCAAACCTTGGAAATATCAAAGTTATCATCCTCTTGATTTGATTATAAGTGATTTGAGTAAGGGAACACAAACTAGATCTCAAATGAGAAACTTTTGTGTACACTTTGCGTTCCTATCAACACTTGAACCCAAAAATCACGAAGAAGCTCTAAAGGATTCCGAATGGATCGTAGCCATGCAAGATGAATTGAATGAATTTGAAAGAAACAAAGTATGACACTTAGAGCCCAAACCAAAAGACAAAAAGGTAATTGGTTTAAAATGGGTATTTCGGAACAAACTAGATGAGCAAGGAATAATTGTAAGAAACAAAGCAAGGCTCGTGGTCAAAGGATACAATCAACAAGAAGGTATTGATTACACCGAGACTTTTGCTCCGGTAGCAAGGTTAGAGGCTATTAGAATTTTAATTTCTTTTGCTGCATTCATGAACTTTAAATTATATCAAATGGATGTGAAATGTGCTTTTTTAAATGGCTTTCTTGATGAAGAAGTTTTTGTTGAACAACCCCCAGGTTTTGAAAATACCTCTTGTCCTGATCATGTCTACAACCTTGATAAAACTTTATATGGCTTGAAGCAAACTCCTAGGCAATGGTATGAAAGACTGTCAAAGTTTTTGATTCAAAATAACTTTGTTAGAGGAAAAATTGACAAAACCTTATTCTTTAAGAATAAATGTTATGATATTTTGGTTGTTTAAATTTATGTTGAAGATATTATTTTTGGAGCCACCAATGAACTGCTGTGTAAAGAGTTTGCTAACCTAATGAGTAATGAATTTGAAATGAGTATGATGGGAGAACTAAACTTCTTCCTTAGGTTACAAATTAAACAAACAGCTAATGGTATCTTTATTCACCAACAAAAATATATAAAAGAACTTCTCAAGAAATATGGCTTGAATAATGCTAAAACCAACAATATACCTATGGCTACAAATGTTAGATTAGATGAAGACCCAAATGGAACAAATATTGATCAAACTATGTATAGAGGCATGATTGGCTCTTTATTATATCTAACTGCTAGTAGACCCGATATTGCTTTCAGTGTTGGCTTATGTGCTAGATTTCAATCCAATCCTAAGGAATCACATCTCACTGCAGTAAAACGAATTTTAAGATATCTGAAAGGAACAGATGACTTGTCCCTATTTTACCCTAAAAGTGACGTCTATGATTTGAAAGGTTATAATGATGCAGATTATGTTGGAGATCTTGTGAACAGAAAAAGTACGTTAGGTATGGTACAATTTCTTGGCTCATGTTTAGTGTCATGGTGTTCAAAGAAACAAAACACCATTGCATTATCCACTGCTGAAGCTGAATATATAGCAGCAGTTGCTTGCTGTTCCCAAATGCTTTGGATAAAACAACAGCTAAGAGATTTTGGTATTAAATTTGAATGTGTTCTTATTTATTGTGATAATACCAGTGCCATATGCATATCTAAAGATCCAGTGCATCATTCAAGGGTTAAACATATACATATAAGACATCACTTTCTTAAGGACAATGTAGAAAACAAAAATATAATAGTCAAGCATGTTAACACTAATGAACAAGTTGCAGATATCATGACCAAACCGCTTCCGAGGGAACAATATGAAAAGATGAGATTGGAACTTGGTATGATCAAGCTCCACTGAGATCAATGGCAAGAATTCTACTTGATGCAACTTCAAATTGAATAGGTTTAATCATCCACAAAAAAATTGATTGAAAAATCAATTATTGAAGAATTCAGGTATGCAGTTAATAAAATATGTACTATGAATGTACTCTTGATTGCATGTTTTGAACTAATCAGACCAAAGCAGCATGTGTTCGTTCCATTTTTCTATATCCAAAAAAAAAAATAATAATAATAATAATTTTTCATATTTTTTTCTGGGTCAACTCAAATTAATCAAATAATGGTAATTGGATTTATTTACTCATTCAATGAATTTACTCTACAACTCTTCTTTAAGAAATTGATTTCTAATGAAATAATCAATGCAATGAAGAGTTGAACCTTTCAGTAACTGTCCTT
This sequence comes from Amaranthus tricolor, assembly GCF_026212465.1. Classification (NCBI taxonomy): domain Eukaryota; kingdom Viridiplantae; phylum Streptophyta; class Magnoliopsida; order Caryophyllales; family Amaranthaceae; genus Amaranthus; species Amaranthus tricolor. The sequence continues at coordinate 9,356,765 of NC_080050.1, read as the reverse complement.
TCACCCATATATTAACCCCTTCCTCACGACACACCTCTCACGCCTACTCAGTACCCTCAGCTAACGTCACTTATTACCCTCTTTCTCAATACACCTTCAAACGTCACTCACAATGAAGACACCAAAATCCTCAAACTCCGGCAAGAAGATGAACAGGAAAACACCACAATCTTGTAAAACTTCTCAACCGCAACCTCTTAAAATGGTTCATCCATTACCACAAATAGATGCTCTACCATCTTCATCCACTGAAACCCCAATCCCATCCACAATGCATGCAGGAAACAAACGCCAGAACACCACACCAAAAGGTGATTCATCGCCAGACCAACCAAACGTTTAAAGATCACTGATCCCAATAGTGCAGAAGAAATTTCGAAGGAAATGTTTGTAGGGTTTGGTTTAGACAAGTACTGGTATGATTCTACTCCCTTCCCACAACTTCACGCCATATTGCAAAATCAAAATTGGGAAATATTAATGTCTGATTTCTGTTGCAACCCAATATTTTCGAACCTAATGCGTGAATTTATTTCAAAATTTTCTATTGATAATGGAGTATGTTCAAGCACTGTTAGGGCAATAAAAATAGAATTTAACAGTTTGATGTTGGGGGAATGGTTCAATGTTCCTGCTGTTGGTTTTGATACATATCATGTTGGTTCAAAAATTGTGTTTTCTGGAATTAATGAAAAGACTGTTCTAAAATTTTTAGGAATTGATCAAAAGAAAGGAAAAATTAGCCACAACATCTTGTCTCCTTTGCACAAATTGTTATATAACATTGTATGTAGATTCATTTTACCACGTAATTCAAAACGAAGTGAAGTTAGTCTACGTGATGCAACTCTGATTTATTGTATGGCTAATCACATCAAAATAAACTTTCCTTCTTTGATGATTTCTCACCTATCAGACTGCATTGAAAAAGGGAGTTTTGTTGGATATGGAGGGTTAATGACATGGATTTTCAAAAAATTTTGTGTACCTCTGGATGGCTTGCAGTTCCCTATGGGTCCTAATATGAAAATAGGTGCTAAATGCTTACACAACCTGCACCTAAAATTGAATGATGAAGGGATAATGTTACATGTTGTGGAAGAGGCTGTGTATATTGAATTAGAAGAGGAGAAGGTTGAGGAAGCAAGGGAACAACTAATTGAGGAAGATAAGGAGGTTCAAGAAGAAAAGGTGCAGGAGCCTGTTCCCACTGAAACAATACAAACTTGGGAACAGGGAGAAGCAACAAGTAAGGGGGAATCAGAAGATAAAGGAAAAGCTATGGAGGATGATGATTATCACATTCTAGGTAGTGACTCAAGTGATGAGGAGATTGTGATAGCTATGAGAAGCAGGCTGGTTCAATACAGAGGAAAAGTAGGAGTTTGGCTTCTAAATGTAAGGTTGTTATGGATGATGACATCACCTCTCACCACATCCCTGAGCCTACAACATATGTACCTACCTCTCCCAAGCCAGCCACACCACCATCACCTCAAATTCCATCACCAAAACCATCACCTATACAGTCTACACCAACATCATTTCCAACACACACTTCACCAGGTATAGGCTGTGCTAATTTTGATTATTTTCCTGCAGCTTCTTTAGACTCCATACTATCTAAGCTCCAAGACCTCTAGTCTCAATTTCTTGCGTTTCAAGATGAAACTCGTGTCTCACTTGCCTCAATTGTTGATCAGCTCATCCAGATGGAGAACCGTCTTGGTGCCAAGCTGGACACAATTGAAGTGCAAACTGAGTTCATAGACGAAGATGAGACTGCTCCTTGATTCCTCTTCCCACATTATTTAATGATCATTTGTTGGCCTTACTATCTATCAATCAAAATTTATCAAACACTTTTTTTCTTTTGTACCATCTGGGGTACAAAGTTGTATTTCTTTTGTTGAAACAGCTGCTACAATTTCTTTATTTTATATTGGTCTGTGATGTTATAATATGTGCATATCTGGATTGCATTACATGGTGCTTGCCTTTATTTACTGTTTCTGATCTTCTTCAATGGCAATATCTATATGGTTTGCACTGTGGTTTGACAATCCCACTTCTTTTTTATTGATGACAAAAGGGGGAAGAAGTATGCACAAACTTAAGAGAAGTTGTGAATACTACAGTTTCCATATCTTGATTGATTTATATTGCTCTGATAATGGAAGTTATATTGCTCTGATAATAGAAGTTATTTGATGAACTGTTGCTTTGATGACTCTGATGATGAACTGTTCTAATAATTGTTTTGAATGTTCTGTTGATAGGAGTATAAGATATATGCTCTGACTATATGATTAATTGTTCTGATTTCAAAGTTATTACATTTGAAATACTTAGTGATTTATGCTAACTATTTTTGGAAACTATTTAAAAACATATATTTTATATTGTGTTTTTATATACTATATGGAGTAAACTGTGTTGCTATGATTGCTTGGTAAATTATATTGTAACGAGTTAATTTACTAAGTTATGTAGAGTTGTTTTAATCTCTGACATGCTCTATAATATTGATTTTACTCTAATTTTATTTTAAGTTTGTTTAAAAGTTTGTCATCATCAAAAAGGGGGAATTTGTTGGACCTCTTGAGTTTTGATGATGACTACACTTTATTTAAACAAATATGTTTTTAGAGATTGTGTGCAGGTCGATATCCGGTCGTGATTATGATTGTTGATAGCACCTATGACTTGGTTCATGGAAATGTACGTGTCAAAAGGATCCGAAAGATGTTAGAAGAAGTATATCGCTTGGGATGTAAAATGGAGACAGCAGGTCTACTGTTCCTAAGTTGGATGTTCTAACAAAACTGGAAATTGGACACAGCGCATTGTTCCTGAGCTGAAGTCAGCCTACGTTAACTGGAAATTCTGGTTATTTATTTTTAATTATTATTTTTAGTTAATGTATTAAATAAAGTTGATTTGTTGCATTAATAAATTATTAAAGTTAATTGGCAAAATATTTTCTAAAATATCTAACGTGTGATTTTCTAAATATAAGCCTTTATTTTAGGATCTATATTTAGTGAATATTGGATTTACTAAATATAGGAATAGCAGCTGAGTCTTAGCTATTTTTAGCTAAAGGTAACCGTCCCTAATATTAGTAATAAGTAACCATCCCTATTATTAGCTAAAGGCAACCGTATCTAAATTTAGCTAAAGTAAACCGTGGTTATTATTGGAAAAGGGAACTGCAGCTAATTTTAGTATATGGGAACTGCAACTAAAGGGAAAGGTATCTATTATAAGTATTTGGGAACAGCGGTTATTATTAAATAACCGTGGGCTTGAATTTGTCAAGTTTAATACCTATTTTAGAGACTAACCGTAGATAACCTTGGATATTAAAATCCACATTATTCCCATGATTATTTTGGATAAGGAATAATGGGTTGGAATATTCCTTTTTATTAGGGATTTTAGCTCTATAAATAGTGGACTCGGTTATTCTTCAAAACTTGCCTTAGTATGAGCCATTAAATCATACGTAATTTTGGGAGAATTTTTACAAGAAAATTTTGTTTTAAAAATGCCAATTATATTATAATATTTTCTTGTGCAACTTATTGATTTTATTTTTAGAGAATTTTTATCCTTTTGTAAGGGTTTTTGAGAGAATCTTTGTAATTAGACTCGGGTGAGTATAAGGAGGAATTTGATAGCTTTTAGTGAAGCTAGTGTGGAGTTTAGCTTTTAGTGAAGCTAAGTTTGTTGCTTTGAGTAAAGCAATTTGAGAGAGAAGTTGGCCTAGTTGATGCGCTTCGAGTGAAGTAAGATGTTTAATGTAATTGTAACGAGTTGCCTTAAACATAGTGGAGAATTTAGAAATCCCGAAGGGTCGTGGTTTTTCCTTCTATTTAGGCCTAGAAGGTTTCCACGTAAAAATCGTTTGTCTCTTTTATTATTTTGCTCTTTATTTATTTTATTCAATTCCGCAAAAAACAGGGCAAAAACGCTTAAACTAGTAACAACAACAATTCACCCCCCCCCTCTTGTTGCTGTTCCCGTTCCTAATTGAGTCTACAGTTATACAATGGCAAGGCTGTCTCAGTTGGTTAGAGTACCCTTGTGATGTATCCTTGGTCGCGGGGTCGAACATCCACATCTTCATTTTGCTGCTGGATAGCACAACTGGTTGGGGCTACCTCACAGTATATTGCAAGCCGCGGTTCGATTCCCCTTGTTTGCTTTCCGCTTGGACTTGGTGTGTCTCACATGACTATTTTGAAAATGTCGTAACTTTTTCGTTACAACTCTGAATTCGACGTGTGAACAGTTGATTTGAAGCTTACAAGCCTAATTTTCATAACTCGTTAGAGAGTCCACCAAATTGTGGATATATTCATCTCCCTGAGCATTTGAGTATCCTCCGTGATCGTGTTTCTTCCTAAACTCAGTTTTGATAGATAAGTATTATTTTCGCATAAAGAAAGATGTTTCAGGTCGTTTGGGCTCTCTCCTCACATCCTCCTTCATGCGTTGGGCTAAATGTTATAGTAATATTTATTTATTCATTTATTTATTTAGTTAATTATTAATATTATGTTACCTTGATACCCTTTGACTTCTCGTTGACCTTGACTCTTAGTCAAGGGCTTTTTCTTAACTTATCAACCGTCTTGTTTGGCTACCAAGCAAGTAACTTCCATGATCCTAAAGTAACTACCCATCACTTACCACCATTCCTCATGATACCCATCATGTCCTCCTTTCTCCTGAAATAACTCCCCTCTAATTATTATAAATAAAACCTATCAGCATTATTCTAGGGAGGGGGGGCACATGATTCTATAGCCAAACTCTACGCAAATTGTTATTCACTAGTAGACCAAATACAATCATCCCACATCTTCATACATTACCTCGCATTCAAGTTAATATTATTCATTCGTTGATCTCATCACTGATCTGACTTGAGCGTCGGAGGGGTTTTCTGGGAGATCACCCCCCGGGCAAGGCTAACATGTTGTGTTGCAGGAATTCAGGTGACTTCCAATCCGGGAGATCAACAACGCTGATCTCAAGTGTCTTTTACACTTCCTCGTTTCATTATCGAAACAATAATCAATGCATGAATCCCTTTGGGTTAAATGGATCCATGGGGTTTATATGAAGGGTGTTAGTTGGTTACTTTTCAATCCGCCTCCTACATCTAGTTGGGTTGTTCGTAAACTTTATTCGATCAGATCTAAACTCAATAAATGGATGTCTTAGAGTTCTTATTCCATTAATGCGGTATACAAGAGTATCATGGGTGAAAATGACAGAGTTCGATGGAGTAGAGTTGTATGGAATAGGCTTTCTATCCCAAAATGCAGATTTATGATGTGGCTCGCAATTAAGGACAAGCTTAAGACAAAAGTTGAGCTCCACGTGAAACAGATCATCCCACATGCACTTTGTCCTTTATGTGGTTCACATCCTGAAACTGTGAATCACCTATTTTTTTGCTTGTCATCTGAGTAGCCAATGCTTGACGAAACTTCTTCTCTGGCTAAGATGTCGTTTTAAAATCAGAAACAATGTTCAGTTATATCCCCACACATGGGGAACCACTAATAGTAGGAAGAAACTTGTTTTTGCTGTCTTAGCTTGTCTTGTGCATAAACTATGGTTGGCTCGTAATGATGCAGTGTGGAGAGGCTTCCTACCGGCTATGAAGATTATTGTTCAGTTGGTTAAAACCGATAGTAATCTTAGATGTAAAGCATTATGGCAGACACCTGTTTGTGCTCTGGTCCTACAGTTTCTTTTGTATAGCTTGTTTTGATTTCATTTTTGTCTGGTCTCTTCTCCTGCTGTATGCACATAAAGGGTGATTTGGTGATGCCCTTCGTAGAAGGTGAGCACCTTATTCATACCGATGCAAATTAGCTGGAGCAGGGCTAATTTTGACTCTTGTAGAGTTTTGGAATTATGATATATATATATATATATATATATATATATATATATATATATATATATATATATATATATATATATATATATATATATATATATATATATATATATTTCTCATTTTCCAAAATAATTATAAATATAACAACAACAACAACAACAACAACAACAACAACAACAACAATAACAACAACAACAACAATAATAACAACAACAACAACAATAACAACAATAATAATAACAATAATAAGGCAAAATGTTAATAAACTACCTAACATAAACCCCATTTTGCAAATAACTACCTTAAATAAAAATTTTTGCAAAAAACTACCTTACATAATACAATTTTTGGCAAAAGACTACCTTATAACGGATTTTGGCGTTTGACCGGTAGATTTAACTGTTGACCAACACGTGCCAGGCACGTGGTTCCTTTATTAACCTAACTCTTCTTCATTTCACTTCACAGCATTCGAAATTCCTTTTCAATCCTGCCATTTCCAGCCATTCTTCCATTGCTGTAGCTTCTCATTTCGCTCCCATCCACCTCGTAACTTCATCTCATTGAAATTTCTAAGCAAATCCGGTATGTACTACTAATTAATTATGGTTTTGTACTTCTTTGTCGTATTTTAGGTATAATTTAAAATTTTTTTCGTTTTTCAGATTTGCTTCCTCTTGTAGCGATTTTTCTATTGAATTTGTTGTTTCATATCTTTTAATTTGTAAATTGATTGTTGTTGTATCTGAATACTGTATTAGGGTTCTTAAAATTAGCTAAATCAATCCGTAAAAATTAGCTAAGATGAAGAAATTGACAATCCGTAAAAAAGCCAGTGATTCGAAAAAGAAGTAGTCTGAGTTGGCAACTGAGGTGGGTAATGTAAGGGTAGATGAGGTGTTGATTGAAAATTCTGAGTTGGTTTTAGCAAATGTAGATGGTAATGCTGATGAGGTTGAGGATAGTAGTGATGATGATTATACATGTGGTAATGAAGATGAATATGAGGATGATTCTGATTTGTTTGCGGAAAATGTAGTTTATGGTCTTGATGATGTGTTTATAGATTATGAGGAAATTAGGTTGATAGTAGATAAGGAGGTTGATGAACAAAACAACAGAGACATATACTTTATTGATGATGAACCGCAGTCTGATGATTATGATTTGAGTGCATTGAATGATGATGAGGAAGGTATATGCAGCTATCCTACATTCAACCCTGAGGTTGATTTCAAGGGTAAGATTAATTTGTCTTTAGGCCTTAAGTTTCCTTCGACATATGTGTTTAGAAAAGCACTAAGGTACCATGCTATTGAATGTGGTTACAATTATTATTACCTGCATAATGGTACAAATAGGATCAGTGTGTATTGCTACAACAGATGCGATTGCATGAAATCGAAAGCTAGAATTGTGAACTGTGTTTGTGGGAAGGAGAAGAAGTGTTATTTTAAGGTTCATGCCGTGAAATTGAAAGATGAGGAGACACTTAAAATAAGGAGTTATTTTCCAAACCACACATGTGCTCACCAACACCAAAATAAGAAAGTCACTGGTTTGTATTTAGCTGAGAAATACATAGATGATTGGAGGGACAATCCAACTTGGGAATTAAAGGCATTTAAGAAACGGGTTAATAGAGAGTTAGGTTGTGAAGTGAAGTATTCTAAGTGTTATATGGCTAAAAGAATTGCAATGAAAATGATATATGGTGATGCTAGTGAAGAGTATAGCAGGGTGTGGGATTATGCGGAAGCAATAAGGAGGTTTAATCCAGGAAGCACTGCAATCGTTAAATGCATTGGAATAGACACACCCCCACCTTTGTTCCAAAGGATGTATATATGCTTGACAGCGTGTAAGGAGGGTTTTGTTGCTGGCTGTAGGCCTATTATAGGTGTTGATGGGGCACATCTGAAAGGAAAATTCTCTGGGGTTTTGTTGACTGCTGTAGGTAAAGATATCTTTCCCATTGCATGGGCTGTGGTTGAAACAGAAAATGTAGAAACTTGGACTTGGTTTCTAAATCTTGTGGTAGAAGACCTTATGTCGGTAATTGCATCGAGTAGTTGGGTTCAAGCAGAAGGTGAAGCTTTCACCTTCATGAGCGATAGGCAAAAGGTAATTTCTTGTTAATACATATCTTGTTTCAAATGTAACTAATGCTATAACCCTAAAAACTCTATGTATTTAAAAATGCAGGGTTTGGTTGAAGCGTTGAACTCAGTGGTTCCTGAATGTGAAATTAGGTTCTGCTGTAGGCATATATGGGCGAACTTCAAGATCAGGTTCCCTGGAGAGTTGTTCAAACAACACTTTTGGAGAGCAGCCAGAGCCTACAACAAGGTATGGAATCATTTATGTTTATAGAATCATTTTGATAGAGAAAAGAATGTAATAAATATCTGACATAATGTCAAACTAATTAGTAACAATTTACGTTTACAGAATCATTTTGATAGAGAAATGAATGTAATAAAGAATATTTCTGTTGACGCATATGAATATCTAGCTGCTATTCCTGCAAAACACTGGTCTAGGCATGCTTTTTGTAGTAGGAGTAAGTCTGGGATATTGTTGAACAATAATTGTGAAGCATTCAACAATGTGTTAGTAGAAGCAAGGGGGAAGCCTATAATTTCTCTAATGGAGTGGATTAGGAGATATGTAATGCAACGAAGCGCAGCCAAAAGGGAAGGGCTGAGTAACTTTGAAGGTGTGTTGATGCCAGCTATCACCAAAATGATTGAAAAAAATGCAAAGGAAATATATGGTTTAAGGGTCATCCCAGTGGATGTGTATGAGTTTGAGGTGGATGATATTGACGACTCTTACGTTGTAAACTTGGCCAATAGAACTTGCCATTGTGGAAGTTGGGACCTTATAGGGATTCCTTGCAAACATGCCGTTGCTTGTATTGTTCTTAGAAAATTAGATGCCAACGACTTTGTCCACGAGGCGTATCTCGTAGAAACGTATCGAAAGACGTATAGTCCAAAGTTTTATGGTATGCCAGGACACAAAATGTGGCCAACAACCACTTTAGCCAAACCACTTCCTCCACCATATCGAAAGATGCCTGGAAGGCCTAACAAGAGGAAAAGAAAGAAGGAAGTTGATGAAGGTAAAGGAGGTAAGAAGGCTGTATGTGCTGTTAAAGAATTCAAGCAACGGAGATGTGGTAATTGCGGTGACCTAGGTCACTACAAAAAGGGCTGCAAGAATCCACCTAAACCACCACCAACAAAGACCCAGTTAAAGGGTGGAAGGCCTAAAATGGGATCTTCTTCTACTCAACAATCTACAACGAATGATATGCCTAGCTCCAGTGGTCAACAACAAACGCAAAATGCTGCATCTACTTCATGTCTAATGGATCAAAATAGTCAAATATAGACTTGTACTATGATGAATTGTATTTTAGCAAATGAAAGCTGTGTTCAATTAGTTAATTAAGTTGCTGTGTCAAATATAGCAAATGTACTATGTTGAACTAAGAATGTAATGTTGTTGTACCCTGTTTGTTTACTTAAGTTGATTCATTCAGCATATGCACTCTGAAGTTTATTATGCACTAAGAATGTAATGACCTCAGTGTGTTAGTTGAGTATGTGCAGCAATGTGTTATTCAAGTGCTTTGTATGTGCAGCAATATTTTGTAAGTGGAGCAAATCAGAGTTGTGTGGAGTATGCAGCAAATAAATGTTTTTGATCATTCTTCATTCTTCATGTGGAGCAAAAGAATTGAACTGATCAGTAATTGTTGTGGTTTGAATCAGTTCAGTAATTGAAGTTGAGTATGCAGCAAATCAGTAATTGAACTGATTATGTACTATGTGTTTGAATCAGTTTCTGAGTATGTGCATTGTGTTGTGCAGCATGTAGTGGCCATATGTATGCAAGTGAGCCTTGACTAATACACAGCACAACACAGCAAACACCTGCAAAGACAATACCAAACACAGCACCAAACACAGCAAACATAGGTCCTAAACTTACACAGCACCACATCATACACAACATCATACACACCAAACACATCATACACAGCAAGCATAAAACAATACCTGCAAAGAAAATTAAATGGAAAAAATAAAAAGTTAATTCATTCATTCATCATCATCATGTTACAATATCCAAATCAATGTTACAATTACGCTTAACTAGGTTCTAAACTTCAATTAGTACCCTTGATTTTTACAAGAAACACCAACAGAAAACAAAACAAAAACCCTAATACAAAGCTTTTAATCTGATTTCCATGCTCCCTCTCATTCATCCATTTCTTCTTAATCATTTTAATTTCTGAAAATGCTTGTTCCTTTTCATGTTCCAAGCAAGAAACCCTTGATGTCAAAATCTTGATTTCGGTTGCCAATTGTCGCTTTTCCTCCACAAGCTTGTTAGTGAGTTTTCTTTGCCAAACAGCCATTTCAGGTTCATCAACCCATTTAAACATTTTGCAACCCCTCGATTTTGTATCAGGATCATAAAAAACGCAAATATTAAACCTTCTTCCAGGATTTTCCTTGGTCCATGAAACCCTCCTTGCAAAGGGAACTCCACACCCACATTTTTCAATTGAAGAATTTTCGCTTGAAGAACAAGAAGACATAACTGATTAATTGGAAGAAAACGATGATCTTTGAATGAATTAGGGATTCGAATGCAAGGTGAATGAAAGAAAGACGAAAGAGAAAAATTTTAGGGTTTATCGCTGCAAATGGGAGGAAGAAGGAAAGGAATTTCGAATGCTGTGAAGTGAAATGAAGAAGAGTTAGGTTAATAAAGGAACCACGTGCCTGGCACGTGCTGGTCAATAGTTAAATCTACCGGTCAAACGCCAAAATCCGTTATAAGGTAGTCTTTTGCCAAAAATTGTATTATGTAAGGTAGTTTTTTGCAAAAATTTTTATTTATGGTAGTTATTTGCAAAATGGGGTTTATGTTAGGTAGTTTTTTAACATTTTGCCTAATAATAATAATAATAATAAATACTTCAGGTCTTTTGCCTAACAGAGATAAGTGAACGATGTGTCTAACTGGTATTATTAGTCTAATGGCCAAGGATGACATAGCAAGATACTTCCTCTTTCCTACAGGAAAAGTTTCATATCTGGGGATGATTGTGATATTTTTGTAAATAAGATGACAAGTAAATCAGAGTTTGGCAAGCTAAATTTGTTTCATATGCAACTACACTCTAGCTGTTAATTTTGTGGCATGGAGATAATTACAATGCTAAACCTGAAAAATGTAATTGGTTTGAGGTGTGTAGACCAAAGTCTGAAGGGAGTCTTGGTATAAGAACTTGGACATCTGGAATGAAGCTGCAATTGGACATTACATCCATGCACGAGTTCACGGTGTTTATACGAAGGGTGGGAATTAGCATCTTTTCAATCCACCATCTACAGCTAAATGGATTTTTCACTAAAGATAATCTGAGAGACTGAATAGTTAACCATTCTTACTCTATTAATGCTGTCTACAAACAGTGTATGGGTGAAAAGAAAAGAGTTCGATGCTGAAGACCAAAGCAATTTTATATAAAAAGATCACAAAAGATGATCTTTGACCGATTTATGGTTCATATGAAGTGCATCATTGAAGTCTTACATTGGTTGGGAGTCCATATCACAATCAATAACATCATGAAGTTGGACCATCATAAATGGAAGATCTCAAATAAGATGAAGAAAATTGTATTTGTGGTGGTGGCTTATCTTGTTTATAAAATCTGGTATACTCCAATGAAGCTGTGTGAGAAAGATATCAAAATCGATGTTTGTAATAGACTGAACGCTCTTAATCAGGCTCATCATATTAGAGGGTTTGCGAGCATTTTTGTCTCTTGTACAATTTGTTTTCTTAATATAAAATTTCTCATTCTCCAAAAAAAAAAATTATAATAATACTCTAATTGAGAATTCACTTTGACACGTGTCATATGTAGAATGAGAATTGAGAAACTCTATTTATTTGACGCGTATCGCTATTAAATTATAGGAGTATATCTTAATTGTTATTTTCTTTTTTGCGTGTACTTCTACGTGAATGACATTTATTTCATCAACTCTAATCGCTCAATTATCATTTACTTTATAGACTTCAATGCTGATTTTTAGCTTTATTTAGATTATTATAAACGGACCTTAGTTCTCACCCATAATCATTACTCATCATCACCTTTCAAATATATAATACTTCAATTCTTCAATATATTTTGAACGACTTGTGAAGACGTGAGTAAAATAAAATTTTTGCTAAATGTCTTCATATCATAAAAAGGTAAGCAGGCACAATTATTATCTCCAAAATAATTTCTGCTAAAATATTTCCTATTCTCTAATATACTTAACTACACGTTGAAATCTTTTTGTCTAAACCTGTTTTTAACTATGGCCAATTGTATTTTGTTGTTTCACGATTACTAGTAGACACGATCTTAAAATTTTGATATGCAACAAAGATAAAAATTCGCAATCTTCTACTGATAATGTTGTGTACGAGGAGGTTTTCTCTAATATTTAAGGTAATTTAGTTAATTACCAACTACATTTTATTCTAAAACTTTATGCATTAATATCATAATTGTTTGCTAACTAGATTAATTGTTTGTTTGTTTGCTTTGCAGATGAATTTCATGTTGTCATCTTTATTTGCGTAATTTAAGTGGCCTTTTTATAAATGTAATGACTTTATAAATATTAAATTTATTTTTACTAATATTGCATTAAGAAGTAAAATGTTAATAACTTACATTATAAATTCAATAACGTCATGTTTGGGAACAATGATTTCATTGGGAAATTTAGAATTAGCTCAAATTTTTTGTTTGGCAAATTAAAAATTTTCAAATTTGAATTTGGATCAAATTCTACCATTGTTTTTAAAGTAGTGAACATTGAGAATGACTACTCAAACCTTGTCATTCTCAAATTCTTCAGTTATGATTTCATAATTGAAATCCATAATTTGAAATGAAATATTTGTTCCCAAACACTATATTAAACGTATTTGTAAAATTTTTTTAATATGATTATTAAATGCATTTTTATCTGAATAATTACTAATTATACTTAAAAAAAATTATTAAAATAGTTAAATTATTATATATATAAAAATTTAAAAATCCCCTATATTGCACCAGCATTACAGTATTTGTTGGTATAATAGTTTCTATATTGTATGATAATTCTTTTCAATGACACAATAAAAATACGCTTTCCAAGACACGATACAAAAATGCTTAATGCTCAAATATCTCCGACCATCCAATTTTGGTCAGCTATATCGACGTAAATGACCATTACCAACCATTTAACGACCAAAATCATTTGTTAAATAGCAAACCCATAAAATAAAAGTCAATATCCCAAAGTTGAATGTTGAGGGGAAATTAATATATGGCCCTATGGGTAATCTCGATTAAACTTTAGTGATTTAATTATTTTATTGTATAATACTCCCTTTGTTCTTTTTTATTTGTCCACTATATCTTTAGCACGTATTTTTTAGCAAATTTTAAGTCTTAATATCTCTAACTACGCATCATAAAAAATTATAAAATTTATATATTAAAAAACTTTACATCAAGACAAATCCAACACAATCTCACATGAATATATTTCATCTACAATATATACTTCAAAAGTCTAGTTCAAATTTGTCTCACTTAGAGTAGACAAATTTAAAATGAACAAAAAAAAAACAGAGAGTACATTATTACGAAATATAAAAAAATATCAAAAATAATTGGCAGCATAATGGCATTGAACTTTGATTGTCGCATATACTCCAAGAATATAATTAACAAAGCAATATTTTCTATATCCCTTTTATTTTGTACCACTATTTATTTTAATTTGTCATATTAACTTTGCATATTTTTATTTTTTTGACATTTAATTGTATTTGTTTTTTGTTTCATTTTTCAACCTAAGTTTTGTTTTCATTAAATTTCACTTATTTTTCACCAGAAATAAAAGAGACGAAAAAGTATATATATATTATTTCACCAAATATTAATGTAACATTAATGCGTACAAGCCTTGACTTCGATTGATTATCATTTTGGGTTCATGAACTACAACAAGTTTCCATGATCGTGCAACCAACTTGTAGTGATCATGTAGACAAACTAAACTACTTAGTGGAGACAAAGTAATTCAAGACATTAAAACTTGGTCAAATTATTAATTGTATCATAAAGTAAAGCCCAAGGAAGCACTATATATAACCATAGACATTAAGCCTCATTCCTCATCTACTCATCTTTCTTTTTCTTGTAGTGTATGAGAGTCACAAACAACAAAATGGCTCTCAACAATCCTTTTATAAGCTACTTACTTCTATTCTCAATAGTGGTTGTAGCGTCGGCCAATAATGCCTACACTCCATCATCATCATATAATAGTCCATCTTATTTTCCATCTCCTCAATACAAATCTCCAAATTATTCACCATCTCCTGAATACTCTCCTTCTTCAGAATTTAAATCACCAAACTATACCCCATCACATGAATACAAATCTCCAACCTACTCACCATCTACTGAATATAAATCTCCAGAATATTCATCACCTTCAGTTTACAATACCGTAGACAACTCGGTATCTTCAGTGGATGTGTCCCAATACTATTCTCCTTCTCCAGTATATGTATCACCAGAATATTCACTATCCCTCAAGGATAAGTCACCAACATACTCTCCATCATCAAATTACAAGACTCTTGAGTACTCTTCATCTCCTATGTACAAGTCACCATACTATTCTCCATCTCCTGTGTACAAATCACCAGAGTATTCACCATCCTCTGAATACAAGTCGCCAACATACTCTCCATCTTTAAATTATAAGACTCCTGACTACTCTCCATCTCCTGTTTACAAATCTCCAAACTATTCTCCTTCTCCTGTGTACAAATCACCTGACTACTCTCCATCCGCTGAATACAATTCACCAATATATTCTCCATCTTCTGACAAAACTTCTTACTACTCACCATCTCCTATGAAAAAGTCACCATACTATTCACCATCTCCATTACACAAATCACCAGAATACTCACCATCTTCCAAGTATGAGTCACCAACATATACTCCCTCTTCTGAATACAAGACACCAGAGTACTCACCATCTTCTGAATACAAGTCGCCAACATACTCTCCATCTTCAAATTATAAGACTCCTGACTACTCTCCATCTTCTGTTTACAAATCTCCAAACTATTCTCCTTCTCTTGTGTATAAATTACCTGACTACTCTCCCTCCGCCGAATACAATTCACCAACATATTCTCCATCTTCTGACAAAACTTCTAACTACTCACCATCTCATATGAAAAAGTCACCATACTATTCACCATCTCCGTTACACAAATCACCAGAATACTCACCATCTTCCAAGTATGAGTCACCAACATATACTCCCTCTTCTGAATACAAGACACCAGTTTACTCTCCATCCCCTGTTTACAAGACACCCGTTTACTCTCCTTCTCCTGTATACTCAAAACCTGTTTACTCTCCATCTTCTGTATACCCAACACCTGTTTACTCTCCATCCCCCGTATACAAGTCACCATACTATTCTCATTCTTTTGGATACAAATCACCAGATTATTCTCCATCACCAGTTTATAAAACTCCATACTACTCTCCATCTTACAAGTCTCCATATTATCCATCAACTTCGGTGTACAATGTTCCATATTACTCACCTTCTTCAGTTTACAACACTCCGAAATATTCTCCATCACCTATCCATAGTACTCCATATTCATATGCTTCTCCTGATTACACAACACCATACTACTCTCCGTATCCTGTTTACAAAAGTCCATACTACTCTCCATCTCAAGTATACAAATTTTCCTACTACTCTCCATCTCCTATCTATAGAACCACATACTACCCTCCATCTCCCAATTATAAGACCACATCTTGCCCTCCAACTCCAGTCTATGAGATCCCTGATTACGTATACGCTCCATCATCAAATTATAACACGCCATACAAGTCTCCAACACTAATTTACAAATCACCATACTACTCTCCATCACCCGTGTACAAATCTCCTAACTACTCACCGTCTTCTGTGTATGCGACTCCGTACTATTCCCCATCCTCAGTTTATAAATCTCCATACTACTCTTCATCTCCGATATACAATTCTCCATACTACACTCCATCAAGCTACAAGACTCCATACTATTCTCCATCTCCAGTATACAAAAGTCCATACTACTCACCATCCCTAATTTACAAATCTCCATACTATTCTCCATCTCCTGTTTACAAGATTCATTACCACTCCCCATCCCCAGTTTATAACACTCCGTATTACTCTCCATCACCAGTTTACCAGTCACCTTACTACTCCCCGTCATTTGTTTACAAGTCTCCATCCCCATCCCCATCTTATGCATCCCCATACTATTCTCCATCACCTACCAACAATAAAAAAGTTTACACTCAATCGCCAACTTATACACCCACGACTTCTTACTACGAAAGGAATGTTTACACTTCTTCACCAACATATTCACCATCCCCTACTTACAAGTCTCCCTATTACCCGTCGTCCACCTCGTATGAAGTTCCTTATTACTCCCCATTACCAATTTATAAGAAACCTGTATACACTCCATCTACAACCTACACTCCATCGTCAACTTATGACAAAAAGAGTGTGTACACTTCATCCCCAACATATTCACCATCCCCTGTTTATAAGTCTCCCTATTATTCTCCATTACCTTCTTATATGTCACCTTACTACTCCCCATCACCTGTATACAAGAAATCAATTTACACTCCATTGTCAGTTGTCTCAACATCTTACGACCAAAAGCCTGTGTACACCCCATCACCAATATATTCACCATCTCCGGTTTACAAATCTCCTTATTACACCCCATCATCTTATGAGTCGCCATACTACTCCCCATCTCCTATTTACAAGAAACCATTATACACTCCTTCACCATCTTACATTCCATCTAACTATGAAAAACCTTTGTACACCCCATCATCAATGTATTCCCCATCTCCAGTTTACAAATCTCCTTATCACACTCCATCCCCTTCTTATGAGTCGCCTTACTACTCCCCATCTCCTATCTACAATAAATCATTATACACTCCTTCACCATCTTATGTTCCATCAAACTATGAAAAATCTGCCTACACTTCATCACCAACATATTCACCATCTCCTGTTTACAAGTATTCAAATTACTCTCCATCCCCTTCCTATGAATCCACATATTACTCTCCATCACCTTTCTACAAAAAGCCAGTTTACACCCCTTCATCATATTACAATGAAAAGTCAGTCTACACACCATCTCCAAGTTATTCACCATCTCCAATTAACTATTCCCCAGCTTATAGTCCATCTACTGAATATAAACCTTATATTGAAGCCAAGGTTACAACCGGCTATTAATCTAAACAAGAGATAATTAATCATATATTTTCTATTCCATAATTTGTCTTTAAGTAAACCACAAAACCTTTTGTTTTCTAATTTATGATTTTCAATATATATTTTTGTAATAGAGATGACTCCAATATATTTAAATTGGAAATACATTGCTCTCAAATATATGTTAACTTTTTCTATGATTCGTTTTCATTTATGTTCTCCAAATGCAATTATGGTGAATTCATTATGTTTATATACCTAATACTCCCCCACATACTGTGTACCACTTGCATCCTCTTAGATCTACAATTATATCAAAGAAGTCCAAATATATCCATATATTGAATATAAATAAAAATATATACTTGACCTAGAGACTTTTGGATATTAATTGGAGCCAAAACTTGTGTTGATATGGGTTTTACGTGAAAATTAACCCACTTAATTAAATTTCATAATAATTTTAATTAAAAGTTGATGTATTTAAAAAATTATGTGTTTGAGTGTGATTATCAAAAATAATTTACAATTATCCACATTTTAATATCTTGATGTCCTTAATAATTCAATGTATTTTATTACTCATTATTACAGTTAATTTAATTTCATTCGCATTTAGTCTACCATAATCTCAATTAGTGATATGTTTTTATATACATCCGTACTTCTACAGTTTAATTTGTTCACAAAATTCTATATATCTAAAGATATTTTTCTATAAACTCTAATCTAAATGGCACATAGTTATTTCATTTACGTTGTGAGTTGTCTCAAATCGACTAAAGAGAAAAAAATATGTCCTTTTATAAATTTAAGGAGTAACTCGTATTATTACCAATTCGCTTTAGTAATGAATCTTCTCTGATCTTATAAGTGGGTTACCTATTCTCATTATTTTGGTTGTTTAGATCATTTTCAAAATTCTATCAAAAAACTAAAACCAACATTATTAAATTGAAAAAATACACAAAAGAAATATACAATAAAGATTTGCCATTATTTGAGGCAACAAAAAGTCATGAAGAGTTGATGATCATATTTTTATAATAACAAAATCCAAAACTAACCCACTTGATTAAATTTCTTTTGAGTACTACACTTTCCCTTTCACCTACTCAAAGAGAGAGACAATTAATTCATTAAATAAATATTATTTCATTCTTTGAAGAGTAGTTAGTTTAGGCTGCCAATTTGCGTGTAGTTCTTGTTAATCTATTTAAATTTAATTTATTGGTAAAAATATCATAAAACATCTACATTAAAATTAATAATAAACTAATATATATTAATTGAAATCAAATAAAATTAAAATTTTAAAATCACAATTGTGTAGTCTTGTAGATAGTCTGGCACGTCTGCATATATATTTCACATTATTTTTCTTGATATATAACTTTTTAATGAGTTGATTTTATATCTAGTGTAGTTTCATACAAAATTAAATTTAATACAATTTTTTATCGATGCAAAATTAATAAGTAACATTCAAGAATCAAGATATATTAATGAACACTAACTTTTACCAAACAATTAAAATTTTAACTTCAAACTTTTACGATAAAAGCAATAAAAACATAATAAATAAATAAAAATAAGTCAATAAATAACTCTCCTATTATCTATAGATTAAGAAATTGCGAGGTTTTCCATTATTATATATGGGTGTTATTTAAATTCTATGCAACTCAGACAAGCTAAACTAACTTTCTGGCAGATATATCCAATTCAACTGCGTGTTATGACATTATAGTTTACTTTTTAAATAACTAGTAAATAATAATAATGAATTAAAAACGAACGCTAGGACATATGGAGGGGTAATCAGGTGTCATATAAAAATAATTAAGAAAAACCAACGACGTAATTAGTAATTACAATTGACCAACTCTAAACCCTTTTCTTTTCGTATAGGTTATAGTCGAGATAACTTGATAGATACAAGGAGATGTGTCTTAGTGCATGTTGCATTTGTTGATGACATTGTTTTGGTGAATGAGACCAGGGAGAAAAATGGAGATGAGAGTTATTGTTACGAGGACTCAAATTAAGTCAGAGCAAGACAGAGTACATAAAGTGTAAATTTAGCACAAACACGATAACGAGAGGCACTTTAAAGCAAAAGGAGAAGGAAATCGCTTCAGCTGAATGCTTCAAAATACTTTACATGTGAGATAAGATCCCACATCAATAAAATAATGGGCTATTGACTTGCATATATATTGGGTGGGTTATTCCTCCTACTAACCATATGATTTTGGAAAACAATGAATCTCACCAAGTATATGTGCAACTCAACCCTCTTGACCTGTGGGTTTGTGGGCTCGAGCCCAAGGATGTCCGGTGTGTCCACACGAATGGGCTAAGGTGAGATATGTGACGAATCCTTTGATCCATATTACATAATGAGACATTTAACAAGATGTAACCCCTGAAATAAAGTGTGTTTTTTTTTGGACATCCAACAAGACAGAGTACATCTTGTGTTATTATTGTGGTATTTTTTTTTTAAAGCCAATTGAAATTTGATATATATATTTAATAATATATAAAAAAAATTAGTTAAATTTATTAAAAGCATGATGATTTTCAAAACTAACTACAACGTCAATAACATTTTTTTATAACATTTTTTTTGGTATATTATTTTTATCTTTTAGTTGTCAAAATAACTTAAAATTGAAAACAAAAAAGATAACGAATGGGTGGTTGATTTTGTTAATAGAATCTTAGTTAAAATAACTAGGAGTAATAAATAATTCTGTTAAATCCAAAGAAAAATTTGATGGAGCTAAATTGAAACTTTGCTAAATTCAACTAAAAAAAAAAAGGAAAAAGTAGTATAACGGTTTTCACTTTTTAGTTTGTCAATATTTATTATCACACCATGATTTCATAAAATTAACTAACTTTATTTATCTTGAAACATATATCATATGACTTAGAAAATTAAAATACCATAAAAACAGAAAAAACACACTAATGCTAAACCAGCCCTAATTTATTGAGTTAATTATGACACATTTTTGAATGGGAATTGGGATCCAACAATGATAGTCCTTATAACCCTTTTGTCTCCATGTAGTGAAATAGTGCTTATTGAAAAAAATTGTGATCATTTAAAAGTAATTTTGTGATTTTTTAAAGTTTTTCTCCAATTTTACATTATTTTTCAATTTATTTTTTTGTGAATTAACTACTATAACAGATCATCGGGTTATCCAAGTTTATTCTTGACAAATAACCCCTGAAGTTAAAATTATGTATAGTTAATCAATAGCTGAGATTATTATAAAAAAATTATAAAAAGGTTAGATTATTCTAAGTAATTTTCCTATTATTTAATATCACTATTATCTATTTTATTATTGCTTTCATATGAAAATTTTTCTTAACTTCTGATAAAATTAACTTTCCTTGTTCCTAAGAAATTGACACTCTTTTATATTACACAAAATTAAAAAATGATAAGGTCATTTAAATTGTGTGGATGGTTTTAAAATGGGATTGAAATATGTGAAAGAAACAAATAGTAGAAATATTTCCATATAATAATTTATAACCAAATAAAAGTAACACATTAAAAAAATATGATAAAGAACGACATTGAAACGACACCAAAGACTACTCTTTTTTTCAAATTGTGTTTATCTAGGTAGATCACGGTTATTCATTAACTTAATAAATCACCTTTATGTGATATGATTTGATAGAGCAGGAATTTTGATATTTTATTTTATCATTTTATATTTTGTTTATTTTCTTTGTTTTTTCTTTTTATGATTTATAGTGATTTATAAATTACTTTTATTAACTAGGAATTTCTATTTTAAATTTGAGTGGATGGCTCTAAGGTTGATAAATTGTGCGAGGGGTGCGGTATATTCTTCTTCATTTCTATGACTCATTTAAATTCATATTCACCAAATCACCACATATCTATTATTTATGGCGGTCTTACGGGTAAATTTTTATATTTATGTCTGTCCATCTAAATATACATTTAAAATTATTTTCACCCATTATGATCAATTGGATATATCTATTATGAATACACTTGCATTATACTTGCCTCACGTTCAGTACTTCAAGTGCGCACCATATGCTACATAAAATTGCAGTTCTTTACAAATTTAATTGTCTACCTAAATGTTATTTGAAACATACAATCAAATATAATAAAATTCATATCCTTAATATTTTGTCAAAATTTTTTAATAAAAATACACAAAATCCATATTAAGTACTTCACTTTAGCTTTTAGATATGGCACGGGCGAAAAAGGTGGATATAGAGCGAGTAACACCTAATATTCGCTACCTACCCACTACCCATAAGTAAGGCCTAATACTCATATTCACCGTACCCTCTACATTTGGAACTTATATCTATTGTCGATTCTTGGCATATACGAGGTAGCCAACCGCCTAAGGCCCCAAAAATAAGAAGACTTAAATATTAAATGGTGTTATTCATGTTTAGTTTTGAGCAGCACTTTTTAAGTGATTTATTTGTAAACTTTTTTTTATATTTAAAGTAATTGAAAATGAAAGCCTCAAAGAGGTTTAACAATGAAAAACAAATGAAAAATATAATGCAAAATATGAACACAAGTGTATATGAGGTATCTTCGATACCTCCCGCTCAAATGTACTTTATTATATTGAATTCAACAATTACAAGTATAGTAAACCCCCCTTCTCTTGAGAACAATCTCTCAAGATCACAAATACTAAAGCAAAGTAAGAACACTTTCAAGTTTCTAACAATACAATAGCCCTCACAATATGTGCGTTTGTGATGGTCTTTATTCTATGAATGATACTCCCTTTTATAGTGAAAGGTGAGTATCATTCTTAAAACCTTTCAATTACTCACCATAAAACACTTTTAACGCCCTAAATAACTATGACAATAAACATTAGAGTAATGCACCACATTATTGCATAATCAGAACACATTCTGACTAAAAACAGGATCCAATGTAGTCTGTTCAACTACCGCTCGACCGAGCCACTACCTCGCTCGGTCGAGCGAGCTTCCAGTGAAGCTACTGACTTGTTCTGAACATTCTGCTCGACCGAGCCAACATCGCTTGACCGGTCGAGCTAGGTATTGCTTGATTGAGCACCTGGTCGAGCCACTCACAGTTTGCTTCTTTTCTTGTTGCTTGGATAAGCAACTCTCATCAACCGTTCCAAACCTTAAACCACCCATATCCGACACATCTTTATCGACTCTCTCCAAAGTACAGGACAAAGCATGTTCGATTATATGTTTAAAGTTAACGTCATCACTAAGATTATTGACACCTTCTTTAACAGTAATTTTAAAATTTAATGTTATACATTTTGTCTTAAATTGGAAAAACTTTTATCTATTGATATAATAAAAAACTCTATTTTAAAAAATCATGTAAAAATAAATAAGATCTTATAAATCTTTATTCCGCCCCTAACTGAGACGGATACGAGTTAAACTCGTATATAATTTTACTAGCAATCTCATCCTTAGAGAGCTTTTGGATGGATCGTTTATCCTTATCGGTTGAGGAAGGGTAAAATAGGTACTCAAAGTGAGCAACAGAAAAGAGCAGTGTACTGTGTACTAGTACTGTCTAATGTGTACTACCAGGTCAGTGCGACTAAAAGGTAAAATTAGCAGCGCCAGCCACGCCAGAACTCAGAAAAGACCCTAAGAAAAGGAATCTCATTAGCAGGCGTCCATCCCTATGTTGATACTCTATATGTCAATCAAATTTTTTCTTTTTTTTATTTTTTTAGTATAATTGTAATTGCTTTTATTCTTTTTACTTGTCTCATTTACTTTTTAGTTACTATTGACTAATCACTCTTAATTTTTATTTTGTTTTTAATCTATTATTTAAAATATAATTAAGTGAAATCTTGCTTTGATCGTCTCACTGCAAAGATTATTAATATCAAATTTTTATAACTTTTAATCATGCACAATTAAAAATATTAAAAATTAAAATATTGTCTCGTCATGTGTGAAAAAGGTAAATAGGACAAGTAGGCTGAACATGAAGGAATAGTATTATTTTAGAGGCAGTCAGGCAGTCTAGGTAAATAACGTTAATTTGTAATATCGGCAATTACCCATACGTGGATAATTTTGATAGAGTAAAGCTTTCAGGATTTTAAATAATTGTTTTTGTTTTGTTTACTTTATTAGTATTTATTTGTTTTGCCCTTTTATGATAATTTACAAATCATAATTGTTGATTAGGAATTTCAGTTTTTTAATTCTCATCTATACATTTTAATTTATTTTTACGTTTTGTCTACATATTGCTTTTAATTTTTTATAAAATAACATTTTACTCACTTTTCTTAATTTTTTTCGTCAATTGTATTTGGGACAAATGGGCTAATTATTTTTTATGCTCCTCCCATATTAATACAACAATAATACTGTCAAACTAATTACTCAAATCAATTGTCAAATTAATTAATTTAAATAAAGGAAAATTTATCGAAAATAATCTAATATTTCATTTTTCTGCTATGAATAATCTTATCTTTAATATGCATTTGCTCTGACGTACCTAGTTTGGCACAAGAAGGGTTGAATTTGTGGTGGTTTGAAAATGAGGTTGTGGTGAATCAATTACTAGGCATGTTGGGAGCAAATCTATAACAACAGTTGAATTATTAGATAATATTTCAAAAGTAAAATTATTTACAACAAATATATAAAAAATTGAATTATTTTTGATAATTTTTAAGGTCGGTGCCTGGTGTAACACAATGCCTCATATGTTACTTTCTTCTACTTTATTATATCAAAATTCAAAATGATAGTTTCTTGAAATATATGAAAATATAGGAGTGTAAGATTGGTATATATATGCATGATCTAATATAGTTATATGTTTATAGAGTAATGAAAATATAGAATCAATCTTTAGACGGACCATAAAATTGTAAATATGATATTTCCTCCGTTTTCATATTATTTGCATCAAATCAATATTTGCAATTTGCACTATTTATCATTATATGATTGAAACAGCCAAACCAGCGTAAACAATATAATAATATTGTCTACAAAGCACAGCGAAAAACCTATAGAAGTCTGGACTGAATCCGACCTGTGGCTCGATAGCCACAGCAACCAATATCAGAGTATTTAAAAACTTTACATAACTGTAATACAATTACTTACAACCCAGTTATAAACTAAGTTAATACATTATAAAATATCAAAGTTTTATTTTTAAATTTTTACAACACATAATTTTTCAAAATATCATTATAAGTTAACTTTCCAAAAACGATGTCCTCGCTATCGCAACACATGACACATAAAAAAGCAGTACATCCATCCGCACTAAAGTTGACAACTTGAAAGGAGATCTATCTCCCGTAAGAGATAGGCCCCATCAAAAACTGTCAACAATTGAATTGTTGAGTAGTCCAACAAACTATTACATTTATGTATAAGTCATTAACAAACATCTCCAATCAAATTCCTTGTTCACTTGGTAACCATTTATAAACGTTATTTTATCCAAATCCAAAATCTTTTAAATGATCGTTTGATATCGACATGAATACGGCTATGAACCTTTAGTTCATAACGAATCAAAATACGGCTATAACTTTACAAGTTAAAAGCGAAATAATACGGCAAATGAAACATATGCTTTCATTGAAAAACAAACAAAACTTTATATACCAAACATATTTATTCAAAATTCATTAAAAACAATATTGTTCTCACGTGACCGTAACTTAGAGCTCTACAAATCTCATGAAGGAATCAGAACCCAGAAACGACTCTAACTGTCTCAACACAGCCACACAGGTTTGGACAGAATAAAACAGAAACCTCATTGTCGATTTTCTTGACAGCCTACTAGTATTTTGGACATAACTCCCTCATACGAACTCATTTTGGAGCGATCAAGTGCCCACGCGACCGCGACTCGAAGCTCTACAAATCTCATGAAGGCACTAGAACCCCAAAAACAATCCGAACTTCCCCAAAATAGCCAAAATAAAAAGTTCAGTTTCGAAACTGAAATTTCAAAGTCCTAAATACAAAGTTTTATACTAGAAATCAAATAACCCAAATAACCAATACTAATCAACACTAGCAAGAACCCAATTACCAATTGAACTCATACACTCCAATTACACTCAAGTTGATGCTTAAATTTGAACTAAAGACCCAAATTAAACCGTGAATACCAAACTACTACCAGAATTCAACAATCATTGTTTATACTTAAGAACATAAAACTACTTTAAAACATTCAAAATATTCTTATATAAAATAGTTTGTGGATTACCTCAGTCACCATCGAAGAACCTTTCAATCTTGTACTTCAACTTGAGTCACAAAATCCCCAATTTAAACCCAACAGTAATCAACATGCATAACTTCAATATTCAAACAAGTAACATAAATCAATCTTAAATCATACTATTAACTATAGAAAAGATTAAAATTCAAATAAAACTTTTAATTAGAAAAGCCCCAAATCAATTTACAAAACCCTAACATTTAAATTTGAAAACAAAACAACAAAAGAGGGAAAAGTGGTTACCAACAATAAAGGTAGGAGGTGGTAGAACAAGGGAAGGAGTGGCGGCACTAGGGACAACCGACTGTTGTGAGGGTACACGCGGCCTGCTCTGCTGCTTGGAAGAGACCACGCAGCCCCTGCTGCTCGTGGTTGTTCGTGGGGAGGAAGAGTGGTGCCCTGCTGTGGTGGCTGCTCGTGGGGGAGGGCTGTGTGGCTGGTGGTGCGCAGGAGTGAGGGGAGAGAGAGAAGGAAAGAGTAGAGGATGAAGGGAAGGGGATGGGTGTGTCGGTTAGGTTGAGGTAAGAATGGGTTCATTTTTAACTTTGACCCATTAAATTCTACTAAAGTCGTCTCATCGTAAGACAGTCTTATATAAGACATGCTGTAAGGTTATAATAGGCGATTTATGAAATAAGTAATTGGTAGTATGAATAAGGAATGCATTTAGGAATTTATTTTTCAATACTTTATTTAAATTTATTTTTATAAAGATAAGATAGTAACCAATTAATAAAATATAATCAAAATACACTTTTATCGAAGTATTCTTTATATAAATTTTATACATTAAATAAAATATACATCTTTCTTGAAAATGTCAACAAATGAAATACTTGAGTCAATATTATCAAAATAATAATATTATATTACTCGAATTAACTTACTTAATAACCCCAATCAGTTTAATAAACTTATAATTAAGCTTTATTAAATGTAGTCTATTTCAATGATAGTTTACATATTTTGGCTATTATACGAGAAAAAAAACATAGTCATGTGGGATCTTGTTTTATTTGTCTCGTTGTATATTTTCATTGTATCAAATTTTTATAATTTTTAGTTATGTATAACTCTAAGTATAAATGATTCGACATATGCACTGGATTGCGAAAAATGTGTTTGGTGCAAGTATTTCGAAAGGAGGAAGTATATAGTAAGAACAAATAGGTCAATATCCATTTATAATCAATTTGGAGCCCTATGGTGTACACTCGATCCATAACTATCTCTAATTAAGTATTGAGACGTATAAATTGTGTTATAAATACTTTTATCTTAGATGTGTTATTAATACTTAAAACACCTAAAAAAAATTTCAACCTACTATTTCCAATTTTTACCGCACCCTCGCTTTGAATGGTTGAATTGTACACAAGTCAACCCATAAAGAAAATAGAACGTACACTATATATGCCCAAATTATAATGGATAAAGTAACCAATTTAAAATATATGGCCAAAATTTTATGTATCTAGAAATTAATCCAAAACAATTTTATGCTTAAAATATTATAATATGTGTTCGTTTTTTGCAAAATAAGAATAAGAATAATCATTGGCCAGATCATATTTAATCAAATGAGTACAATTGACTAACCTAATACGGTAATACCATTCAGACTAGCTCAATGAAAAGATGTTCAACTGTAATCAATCAAACCCTGACTCAAAGACACTTGAAACCAACTTATCAAAAATTATTTATTTATAAACACTTTATTAGTTATAAATTAATAGAAATTATAGGTGTGTTTGGTAAAATAGTTTATTGGGCAATTTTAGTATATTTTAATATAAATAGAGAGTTCAGTGGTCAAACTATCTGATACTAATATTTGGTAAATCAATTGATCATCAGTTGATAAAATTATCTGGTCAAATCAATCATTGTAATTGACTATCAGGTAAAAACAGCTATAAACCGTTTACCAAACACCCGTATCATATCATATCATACATACTAATAAAAATGTTGAAAAATGACAAATGTCATCTTTCAAGAGCCTTGGTAAATGAAATTATTTTAGTAGATGATAGTCGATTATATTGACAATATTTAGCTAATTTAGAATCTGATATTTTTTGTTTAAAATTGGAGCTAAATTAGGTAAAGTATTTAAATAATTTATTATAGTAATTCTATTTACCTAACTTAGAATTTAATATGTTCCTTTAAATGAAAAAAAATTCAAGTATTCGATAACAAAAATTCATGTATTATTATTTAGAATTATTTTTTAGGAAAAATTACCTAGAATAATTCAGCATTTTCATAATTTTTCTTCAATAATCCCACTTATTGATTAACCATGAATAATCCCAACTTTAAGAGATTTTGCTTATAGTAAACTTAGGTAACCCCATAACTTGCTATAGTACATAATTCACCAAAAAAGTAAATTAAAAATTAATGTAAAATTCGAGAAAATTTTTGAAAATTTACATAAAAAATTTTGAATTATAAAATTAATCAGAATTTTTTTCAACATTTTTTTATATTTTTTTTGATATTTTATTTTAATTTATCTTTTATTTTAATTTATCTTTTTTTAAAAAAATAAAAGTTGCTATAACAAAACATCATGTTATCATGTTTACTTTAGGAAAATACCCTTCAAAGTTGGGATTATTCATAGTTAATCAATAGGTGGAATTATTGTAAGAAAAATAATATAAAAATTAAACTGTTCTAAGTAATTTTTCGTATTTTTTAATATATATTTTGTACTAATAAATTTGTACATTATACAAGTTTCTATATTACTATCTTATATAATTACAAATATCAGGAGTCAAATTTTACTCCTACAATTTATCTTATTTCAATCAAAAGTAACAAAAACTTTGTTGGCATTTTTCAGTAAGGTTCAACTAACCAATCACTCAAAAATAACAAAATAAAAACAAAAATAAACTCTTCCAAATCTGCCTTTTCTACCAAGTATAAAAAACCTTCCTTTACCTTCCCCTTTACTCATATTCCCTCTTCCTAACACCAAGACAAAACCCTCTTCCATTCTCTCTATTTTCTTTCTTTTATATATTACTCCCAAAGTTGTATCCTCCATTAACTCTCATCATTTCTACATCCATTCATCAATTTTGCACATTTGGAACAACCCATAAAAGGTAATCTTTTAAATCTACCAACTCTTCAATTTCATTTTAGTTAACATTTCCATGTTTTCAATCCCTCTTAACTTCTCAAATCAAAATAATTTTATAATGATTTTGTTTTTTTTTTAATACTACTTTTGTCCTAAAAATATGTTTTGATTTCATCAAAATAATTGAATAAAAAGATGAAACATATCTTTAAAATGAAGGAAGTGTGATTTGTTTTTTTACATATGGGAGAAAAGTATTGTCTTTAACCCCAAATGTTTGCCTCAAACTTTCTATAAAGATCTCAAGTCTAATTGAGCAAATAGTTGAGGATGTAGGAACATTACTTCTTTCTTTTGTCTTCATGTCATATACTCTATCTATCATGTACAATGTTATGTAATTGGGAACATATAATTATGGATAGCAAACTTATTAGGACAAAATAATAAATTTTTTTGTCCTTTTAAATTTTCTATATTGCAACAAGTTTTACTATTTTAAATGTAGAGTCTTGGATTCGATTCTCATTTGGCTTTTCTATTTTTTCCCTCGGCGTAGAGGTGTTCATTTTAATTCGGATCATCGGGTTAATTTCGGATCACGTGTTTCGGGTGGGTGAAAACTCAGGTCTTGCGTCAACATTGATTTTTACATTATTTTAAATTCATTTTGTAGTCGGATTCTGTACCAAAGTCGTGTAAATATCGGGTTACAAATTTGTTTTGAACACCTGTACCTTGGCGTAACATCATATTATATATTATACTAAAAAGTTTGGAAAATTTCAAGTGTCAAAACTAAATGGAGTTTGCCAATTGGAACTCATTTATTAGTTAAAGAAAAATGACATGGCATTTGATCTTGATCAATATCTCTACCATTAAAGTATCTTTGACTAACATCATGCATTATACTAAAAAGCCTAAATTCGAAGTGTCACCACTAAATAGAATTTGCCAAATGAAACTCATTTATTGGCTAAAGAAAAATGATATATCATTTGATCTTAATAAATATCTCTATCATTGAACTATCTTTGACTTGTATTTATTTATAGTTAAATTGAGTAAATTATAATATATAATACACTGCATAATACTCCCTCTGTTTCTTTTTGTTCTTTCTATTTATTTTTTGCACAGTTTTCAATGTAAATTTTAAATCTCATTATCTCTAAATACACATGATAAAAAATTATGAAAAATATATAATAAAAAAGTATACATTAAGACGAATCTAACGAGATCTTACATGGATATATTTTATCTTTTAAATATATATCAGAAATATTAATTAAATTTCTCTCTCCATAAGGTGGAATATTGCAAATGGAAAGAGCATTAGAGAATGAAGGGAGTATATTGTTGACAATTTCCAAAATTACAAAGTTGATTTATACATGTAAGTATGTAACAATCAAAATTGAGAGTTTTTACTACATATTATTGCTGGCTTTATTCTTTTAATATCATATGTTTATGTACGCCAATGTTAAAAAACCATACATTGTATAGGTTTCTACACTATTATAATAAAAAAAAAGATTTTGTATAGAGTACATTTTTTGGCCTTACTAAAAAACAAACAACTACTCCTATGCAGAGACAAAGGCCCACAAAAGAAGAGAAAAAATGTATGAAAATCAGACAGAAGAAGATGTTTGTTTTGATCCCAACAACATTCCTGAACAACCTGAAGCACCTCCAATTTCTACTGTTAATGGAAATGGTCCTTCAAATCATAATAATGGGTTTTCTTCCCATGATACAAACCCACAAAGTCACATGAATAACCACCATTACCAACAACCTCAAGAATCTGATGCCTCAGTTGAATTTCAAAACCCTAATAATTTGATCAATACAAATTCATGGGTTAATCCTACAAATTTGAACCATATGACCCAAAATCAAGATATGGGTTATACCCATTTTGATGAAAATTTGCAACCCACAACAGATCTTCTAACACTTCTTCATCTACCAAGATGTTCATTTGCATCTTCATCTCTTCCACAAACTCAATCTCTTTCTTTTGAGAAGCCATCTTCTTCGCCGCCGCCGGGTTCTGCACTTGGCTTTCTAGGAGAGCTTAACCCGGGTATGATGGTGGATAATCCATCTGAAAATGGATCATCAACCATATTTTATGACCCAACAAATGTAGCTGGTTTATCGTATGACCCTTTGTTTCATCTTAACTTGCCACCTCAACCTTCCCCTTCTTTAAGGGACCTTATGTTTGTTCCTCATGGGTATAGGAATGGAAGAGGAAATGATGGGAATGGAAATGGGAGTGGGAATGGGAATGGAAATTCTTTGTTTGGTGGGTTGGATGAAGGGAATACTATGAATGGAATTGGTGGAATTTATCAAGATAATGGTGATCATCTTATTCATGGTAATGGAGTTTTTGAGTTTAGTAAAAGTGATGGTAAAGTGGGTAAATGCCCTAAAACTTATGTCACTGAAAGACAAAGAAGACAAAATTTTAGTGACAAATATGAACTTCTTAGGAGCCTTGTTCCCAATCAAACCAAGGTATATGATTATCATATTCTTACTATTGATCATAACATTGTTTAATTATATGCCTTTTTATTAAGATTATGTTTAATTCAATTCATTTTAACTGATATTTACTAACTCAAACTAGTTTTACCGATTAAAATTAATTTTTATTAATTATTACTGATTTTTAGTTATAATTATAATTGATTTTTATTAACTATTACTGATTTTTAGTTATAATTACAATTGATTTTAATTAAAAGTGATTTTTACTGCTTGCAATTATTTTTAGTGTTCACGATTGATTTTAATGATTATAACTGATTTTTATTGATTAGTTATTTTTGTAAGGTAAACTTAACAAGGTCTAAGTATTAATATATTATTATGGCGTTTTCTTGCCTTGGAAATCGAAATTGGTATATAATATGTGGAATTTCTTCGTTTCATTTTATTTGCTACATTTGATTTTTATGCAATTTAATATGTTATTTTAATCATTAACTTTACACATATAAATTTTTTTAAAAAGTTAATATTAAGAAAACACAAAATCTTATGAGAGACAGTCTCTTTGAGAGACCATCTCTAATTAATTTGGCCCATTATATATTGTTTAAAATATTATAAGTAGGCATTAAGAATGATTAAGTAGACATTTAAGATATTGAAAGTAGGCACTACAAATACAGTAGGTAGACATTAAACTTTAATTGGTTGGGCCTATGATACGTCTCTCAAGAGACTAGGTGTGAAGAAAATACGCAATTAGACGATTTAAATAAGATTCCATTTGACTATATTTTTTCTTACACATTAGCCGCAATATATAAAATCAGCCTGAACGATATTTCAGAATAGAGGAAGTATTGATGTTTGATTTTTTTCAAAAAAAGTATTATTCTTTTGTTAGTGAAGACTTTGAAATTAAATTTGATCTATATCGTTGTTAAGGAAGTTTTAGTAAATAATAGTGATTTATAAAGTCAAATAACCCTTAGGTAAGATTTGATTAGGTTGAAGTTTTGTGATTTTAATTTAACTTTTTTGATTTTATTTATTTTATTATTATTATTTTATTATTTATAAATCACGATGATTGATTAGGAATTTCTGTATCATTGTCTCATGCACAATAAAAATTTAAAGTTTGTCTCTTAAACAAGAAGTGAAATTAAACCTCTTCTATACCATTGTCTTGTGAAAAACAAATTTAAAAAGTTATTTAAATTGATGAAGGGGGATAGAGCTTCAATAGTGTGGGATGCAATAAACCACATAAATGAGCTGAAAAGAACAGTAGGAGAACTAAAACTCTTAGTTGAGAAAAAAAGGATGTCAAAGGAAAGAATCAAAAGGCACAAGACTGATCATCAAGACACCCCTAGTGGTGGTGGGGACCAGCCCGGGAACGGCGCCGATACAATGGTAAAACCCGACCCGGATGAGGAGTTTAACGGGTCAACAGCTATCCAACTAAGAAGTTCATGGATTCAAAGGAAGTGCAAGGATACAGAAGTAGATGTTAGAATTGTGGATGATGATGTTACTATTAAGCTTGTGCAGCGTAAAAAGATCAATTGTTTGCTTTCTGTGTCAAGAACTCTTGATGATCTTCAGTTGGATTTGCGCCATGTTGCTGGAGGCCATGTTGGGGACTATTACAGCTACCTCTTTAATTCTAAGGTGAACATTTTATAATTATTTTGTATAATCTGATAGAGTATATAATATATCCTGACTTCACGATTCTATCTTATTAAGCCTTTTGAGTTAGAAATTTCACTTAAAATGAGAGGTGGATGAGATTTAAATAAGTATCCCTTCTGTTATGTTGGCTTCTGATATCATATCAAAGAACCAACTTAACCAACAACTTAGCTTAAGATCGGCCCTGAGATTTGTAAGGCTCGAGACGAAACATTGATAATAGACCCCTAACTACTAAATATACTAAAATGGTCGGCTGCAACTAGGGTCGGTTCTTAGCCCATTTCGGGTAGCGACAGCTTAGGGCCTCTAGAAATAAGTGCCTCAATATTAAATGGGTCTATTTAGGCCCAATTATGAGCAACACTTTTTCAGTGATTTGTTTGTAAAATTTTTTATGTTTGAAGTAATTTTAAAATATAATGTTACAATATATTATATCTTGAATTATTTTTATTGAAGTGGAAAAAATTTATCTTTTAATATAATAAAGGGCCGCATTTTGAAAAACAACGTAAAAATAAACAGCGCCTCCAAAATGTTTTCTCCACCTTGGCCCTAACTATTAACAATTAAAATATTATTTATCTAATATTTTTGAATGGGCCAGAGGCACAAGCCCCTATTGGCCCCTTATAGAGCCAGCTCTGCTTTGTCGAACCTCGAAAATATGTTATAAACTTTGTGATGATAATGATGGGTTTAATTGGTGAATTGGGATAATTAATGTTTTTTATGTTGATTTATTGGCAGATATGTGAAGGATCATCAGTTTATGCAAGTGCGATTGCGAATAAGCTGATTGAAATTGTGGAGAAACAGTATGCTGCTGCTTCTGTTGCTGTTGCACCCACTACTAGTTTTTAGCTGATTAGTGATTAATTAGTGATTAATTAGTGATTATGAACAATTAATATAATTGCGGATACTAACTAACTTTCTTGACATAATTATCTCAGCAACAGATTTAGTTTGGTTTATATTAGCATATACTCACAAATCCAGTTTTAACAGTTTCTTAGCTTTGTAATTTTATGATATTGATGTGCTTTCATTTTCTTCAGCTCTTTCGATTTCCAGCATTTAATTTGAAAAGCATATTAATCTGGCATTTTAAAGTAATATTATCGGTTTATATTTCAATTTAGTTGACAACAATTTTAAGAAATAGAACAGAAAATGTGGGCAAAAAAATAATAATTTACTAACAATTGTTTAAAAAGTTAAATCTCACGAGACTATAAAAAAAATTACAAAATAAGAAAATGAAAACTTTTATCTATATAATAAATCAACAATTATTTAAAGCTATTGATTGATTTGAGGTATTGAAATTAATGGTGGCTTTGCTAGTTATTAAGTCAATATTTATGGAGATATTTACTAAAATTATGTTTTTTTCTTTGTTTTTAATTAGGAAAATTAAGTTAAAAAGCTAAAAGCTGATAAAAAAGCTATTCATATTAAGGGTGTTAAGTTTTCTTTTTGCTTGTTGGTTGGTCAAACAACTAAAAAAGTGTTTGAAATGGCTTTTAAGCTAGCTGAAAAGTTGATTTTTAAGACAAAATAAAAACGTTAATGTAGTTAGCTCTTTTCTTGGTTATTGGGTTATTGATCCACTTTTTCTTTAATGAACAACCAACAGTTAATACCTAAATTTATCAAACATCTCCATTAACTTAAAAGCCAACAAAAACTACAAACATTTCTTATTGGTTAAACAAGCCAACTAAAAAATCAAGAGCCAACAACTAATAGTCAATTCCCAAACATACCCACTATCTTCTAGCTTTTGCTTAATAACCAACTTTTACAGGATGAAAATATATTTACTACACACCTTTTTTATGATTGACCAACCAAAAAAGCAAAATGCCTAAAAAAAAATTACAAACACCCCAAAAAGTTAGCATTCACTTCAACTACAAGGGTACAAGCCTGCAACAAGATGGAACGGCAATATTGTTTCACGGCTCAGGCAATATTGTTGCACGCATGGCTCATTTGAGCGTATTTAGAGAACTGATGCAAATACGAATGGTCATCTACAGTTGATGTCCGAATATACAAGATATGTGATGTGCAAAACTCAGACCTTTCACAGTCGAAGCAATTTATACATTATACAGATAACGTCAATCAAAGCATTAGCGTAATGAAACGTTCAACAAATCAAATTGCTCCAGCTGAAGCAAATTGAGGAGCATGCAGTGTTCCTTCTACAAGCCCGACAAAACATTGACATGTGTTATGAATGGTTGTATACTAATGTGATTATAAATGATACTATACTAATGTGTGACTTGAGTGCACATTAAAGGGTTGAATTCACGTGTGTGACTCTTGAGTTGTGGAATCCAAAAGGGTGTAATAAGGTGAAGAGTATTCATGGGAATTATTGGTGTTAATGAAGATTAAGGTGAAGAGTCTCATGTGTGTGACTCTTGAGATAATGCCTTTTCAAGTTCTTAGAGTTATTTCATAGTATTCATTACCCTAAATTAACTATGTATTTATGTGAGCCATTCATCTTCAAGTACCTAGCACTATAAATAGGGCTCTCATACCCACACTTCAAGTATGCAAAACACATCAAACACAACCCTTAAGCCAAACACATAGCCTATTGTTGTTATCTCTATCTCAATTGTAATTCTTCATATTGAAGTGTTGTTTGTATTCATTTGATATAATATAAACATAAACTACACACCACGGAGGACGTAGCCATCATTGGGTGAACCTCCTTAAATCTTTGTGTCCTTGTTTGTTACTTTGTCAAACTTATTTTTGCTCATTGTTGTTTGTTCTTAACATCGTAAGTATTTGGCGATCGTTTTCAATTGGTATCAGAGCCAAGGTTATTTTGCGGTGTTTTAAGAAATTATTACTTGAAAATCATGACTACAATGAAGCTCGATATTGAGAAGTTTGATAGGAATGTAAACTTTGGCTTATGGCAAGTCAAAATGAGAGCCATTTTGATTCAAAATGGTGTGCACAAGGCGATTGATGGTGTAGAGAAGATGCCGGAAGGAATGTCCGCATCGAGACGGGAAGAGATAGACACAAAGGCGTTATCGGCAATCCAATTATGCTTATCCAATGAAGTTCTAAGAGAGGTTGTTAAAGAAACAACAACCAAGAGTATATGGGAGAAATTGGAATCACTCTACATGGCCAAGAGTGTTACCAATAGGCTACTTTTGAAGAGTAGACTCTACGACTTACGCTTGGAGGAAGGCAAACTTTTAAAACCTCACTTGGATGAGTTTTGTTCCATTGTTATGGATTTACAAAACATTGATGTTAAGCTTGATGATGAAGACTTGGCAATTTATCTTTTATGTTCTTTACCTCCTTCTGATAAAAATTTTAGAGAAACTCTACTTTATGGTAGAGATAATTTGAGTAGTGATGATGTGAAGAATGCCTTGACTCAAAGGGATCTCATTGATACACAATTGTCACAAAAGTCACCAAGCAATGCTAGTGACGGTTTGTTTGTAAGAGGGAGGTCACAAGAGAAAGGTTCCACTAGTGGGAGTGGAAACAAGGGTAAAGGAAGGTCCAAGTCCGTAAGGCCAAACAAAAATAAGACTTGTAACTATTGCAAGCTTAAGGGCCACATCAAGAAGGATTGTTGGAAGCTTAAGAGAAAGCTAGAAAAAGAGGCAAGGGAAGGAACTAGCAATGCCAATGCTAGTTATGTGAATGATAGTGATGATGGCGATGTTCTTGTTGCCACTCATGAGTACAAAGGTAATAATGAATGGATTCTTGATTCGGGGTGCACATTCCACATGACTCCCAACAAAACTTTCTTCCATACATTTGAAAGTGTTGATGGGGGAAATGTTACCATGGGAAACAACACCACATGTAAGGTTGTTGGGATTGGGAGCATTAAAATTAAAATGTTTGATGGGATTGTGAGGACCTTAACCGATGTAAGGTATGTCCCGGGCTTGAAAAAGAATCTTTTATCTTTGGGTACTCTTGATAAGATCGGGTGTAAAATCACTTGTGAAGGTGGAGTTATGAAGGTAGCCAAGGGTTCACTAGTGGTGATGAAGGGGAGGTTGAATGGGAGTTTGTATGCTCTTCAAGGTTCAACCATTCTTGGCTCGGCGAATGTATCCACAAGCACAATGTCCGATCGTGACACCAAACTTTGGCACTTAAGGCTTGGTCACATGAGCGAAAGAGGTATGTTTGAACTCTCTAAACAAGGTTTATTTAATGGGAAAAATTTTGGGAACCTTGGTTTTTGTGAACATTGTGTTTATGGGAAACACAAGAGAGTTAGTTTTAAACCCGCCATCCACAACACTAAGGGGATATTAGATTATGTCCATTCCGACTTGTGGGGGCCTTCTCGAACGCCCTCCCTTAGTGGTTGTAGCTACATGTTGACCTTTATTGATGATTACTCTAGGAAAGTTTGGTGTTATTTTATAAAACATAAATATGAAGTTTTTGATGTCTTCTTGGAATGGAAGAAGATGATTGAAAAGAAAGCCGGTAGGAGCATCAAGACCTTGAGAACCGACAATGGTCTTGAATTTGTTGATAGCAAGTTTCTCAATTATTGTTCTAATGAAGGTATTGTTAGACATAGAACTTGTGCAGGTCGTTCTCAACAAAATGGTGTTGCGGAGAGGATGAATAAAACGTTATTGGAAAGGGCAAGATGCATGCTAAATCAAGCAAATTTGGGGAAACAGTTTTGGGCCGAAGCGGTGGCTACGGCATGTTATTTGATCAACCGTTCACCTCATACCGCCTTGAAGTTCAAGTCGCCACAAGAGGTATGGTACAACACTCCGGTAAACTATTCTAGTCTTAGAATCTTTGGTTGTCCAGCTTATATTCATGTAAATGATGGTAAGTTAGAACCTAGGGCTAGAAAAGGTATCTTTGTGGGGTATGGAGTGGGTGTAAAGGGGTATAGGGTATGGTGTAATGATTCAAAGAAAATTATTGTTTCTAGAGATGTTGTTTTTGATGAAGATAGCATGCTTATATCTAATGTTGAAAAACCTTTTAATAATGATGATAATGAAGCACAAGTAGAGGTTGAATCCTCCAATATTGATAATGAGAAAAATGATGATGTTCAACAAAGGTCTCCTCCTTTGTCCACAACTAGGCAAAGAAGGAAGATCGTGGCTCCAAGGAGGTACATTGAAGAGTGTGATTATGTTGTTTATGCTCTCAACATTGCTAGCGAAGTTGAAGGGTTAAATGAACTAAGTACGTATAGGCATGGCCACGGTTCGGGTTGGTCCGGTTCCGTTCCGGTTCCATCCGGTTCCGGTTCCATTTGGAACCTGTCGCGAACGGTTCTGGTTCCGGTTCCGGGCGATTCCAAACGGTTCCTTGGCGGTTCATGAGGCGGTTCCGGCGGTTCCAACTCACGGGACGGGCGGGTCGGACCATCGGTTTCATTTTTATTTTTTCTTT
This sequence comes from Amaranthus tricolor, assembly GCF_026212465.1. Taxonomy (NCBI): domain Eukaryota; kingdom Viridiplantae; phylum Streptophyta; class Magnoliopsida; order Caryophyllales; family Amaranthaceae; genus Amaranthus; species Amaranthus tricolor. The sequence continues at coordinate 9,318,279 of NC_080050.1, read as the reverse complement.
AAATATTTATATAATAAAAAAATACTATAATATTGCGGAGGTACCTTTGATGATTACTTGATTATTAGCGAAATTCATTGCGTGTCAAGTTGTCATCGTTATTGAAATATTTACTAAAAAGAATGAAAAAAATAAATTAATAACAAACGAATCAATGATAATGTCGATAAAGATGATTAATAAAAAAAAGGGAGAAAATGGACTTGAACCTAGTACCCAAAGGAATACTAAGCTGCCTACGTATCACGAAGGAATCAAAGCCCACGTAGTTCTTTGTCATACTTTTTATTTATAGTTGTTGAATGTTGATTTATCGTTGTCGGATTGATCCTATTCGTCTTCGTCATCATCATGTGGTTGGTTAGATGCTTCCGCTGACTCTCCTCCTGACGATGATGCAGATGTATCCATCATCATCCATGGATCATCATCGTCGTCTTGATCATCATCATTCCTTAGTCCTTGTGTTCGAATCTCCGCTTGATCCCAATCTTTCTTGCAAACACATATTTGAATACTCTGTGGAGCAAAACGAGATCTCTTTTCGTCCAAAACTCTTCTACCTGCACTAAAAGCAGACTCCGACGCAATTTTTGACGCGGGAATTGCAAGGATATCCTTTGCAATTCTCGATAAAATGGGAAATTTTACAAATTTTTCTTTCCACCACTCTAAAATATTATAGCTACCTTGGTCTATTTCAAAGTGGTGTTTAAGATAACTAGCTAGTTCTAAATATGAGGTCGAGGAAGAAGATGATCCTACAAAACTATCATCTTGACTCATTATATTAGCTATTACTGAATTATAGTAAGAGGGACGTGCCGAAACGCTAGCACGCCTAGACGTATCGCGTTTTGGGTTATACACACTAGCGTAATAATCATAGAGTTCTGCTAAATATTTTTTACATGTTCCTACATAATTATGTACATCAGTAGGCGGGGATCTAACGATTGGTAGTAAAATCCTATTACTTTAGTAAGGACCTCAGTTTTAAAACATGGGTCCAAAATGGTTGCGATTCCATAAATATAAGGAAATTTGGTAAAATATGCCTTCCATTTTTCCATCATATCTGCAAGAATCGGCTTCAAATATGGGTTAGTATCATCATGCGTATATTTAAGGAGATGATAAAAAATAGTAACACACTCACTTATTACTAAGTGAACGTTCGGTTCATAAACATATGAAAAAATCTTAGTCGCGTGGTCATACACTTCTAATATGTTATGTACACCTATAGCTAATTCCCAAGTGTCATCAGCTATGTAACTATCTGTACACTCACTATATAGTTGTGTTATAACTGGACGATAAGCAATCGTCTTTCTTAATAAATCGTTGGTTGAGCCCCAACGTGTAGGAGTATCTAATGACCAATACACTTTTTAAAGTTGATATTGGTCACATAATTGTTTGTATCGTCTCTTTATCTTTCCAATCCTAAGCTACTTTACTATATCCCTAATTGGTTCTAATAAATCGCTTAATTGTTTTATGCCAGCTTGGCAAGATAAGTTAACTATATGCGCACAACAACGTATGTGTAATAAGCTACCCCCAAGGATAAAACTAAATGCAGGTTCGTTATACAAAAGTTCTAGACATTTAATGTTCGCGGTTGCATTATCAGTTGAACAACAAAATATCTTATCTAATAAGTTCCATTCTCTACATATCTCTACTAATCTATATTTTATGTTTTCACCGGTATGTCTTTCTGGCATTGTCTCAAAAGCAATTATTCTTTTTTGAATAATCCAATTTTGATCTATCAAATGTGCTGTTACACACATATAAGATTCTAAATGTGGGGGAGCAGACCAAATGTCAGTTGTTATGCTAACCCTACCATTAAAAGATTTAAACATTTCAACTAATTCATAGCGCATTGATTCATATAATTTAATTGTGCGTCTTTTAAGAGTGCTCCTAGGGATTGCTCTATATTGTGGTTGCATAGTTTTTCTAGCGTAACGCTCGTATGCCCTACTTTCACCTTGGTTAAAAGGCAATTCATCACAAATTACATACCTAGAAAATTCATCAATCATATCATTACAATTATATCTAAAAGGCATACCTGTGCTGGGAATGTCCCACTGTGTCTGTCGGCTTCCAGTTCCATTTGTGGTCCCGCTGCCGCTTGCTGCATGAGTTTCTTTTGTGATTCCATGCTTCTTTGCCAAATGTTTGTTAAAAGATCCCGTACCACCACCTAATACGTATTCACAAAACACAATAAATAAATTTTTATAAAATCGTACCACCATCATTACGATTATGTATGTATAAAAAACTTAAAAAGTATTTACCTCTGGCGAAACTGTATGAAACTAAGGGCTTTACTCCTTGACTTTCACAAATTTGACAAGTGCATAAGAAAATATCTGGATTCTCTGTAGGTTCTTTTGTGAAATACGACCACACATGTGAAACAGCTCTACCACTAGGAGGTGGCATTGCCGGAAAAGGTTGTCTTACTGGTTCATCTTCATCTAAATAAATAATTTAAAATTATAAAACTATAATTAAATAAATAAATAATTTAAAATTTAATTAATTTGAAGAATAAAATTATAAAACTAACCGATAGTTTGAAAATTGACTCGTTTACCACGAGCTTGTCTTTGTTGTTGTTGTTCTTCATGTGATCTTGTTGATGACTGTCGAGATATATGTTCAATAGGGGTCGTTGGTTCCTCTTCTTGTTGTTCTTCTTCATCAATTTGTATTTCTCTTTCCACTTCTTCTGCATAATTATGTAATTCTGGGTCGTACCCTTCTGGATAATTTGGTTCATAATTATAATTACTAATGGAAGGTGTTGTTGATACCGACGGAGTAGAAGTTGCCTTTCTTTTGGAGGAGCTGGAACCTCCCAATGATTTTGCCACTTTAGTAACTTTTTTTGAGGCTTTTTTCAAAAATGAAGACATGATTGATAATATTGAAATAATAATATAATTAAGAAATAAATAAATAATTAATAGACTAATTATGTAATTAACTAAATTAAGAAATAATTAAAAAACTAATTATGTAATTAAGAGAATAATTGCGTAATTAAAGAATTAAGTAGAGAGAGTAAATAGAGAGAGTACGAGAAGAGATGAGTTGTGAATGAAAATGATTGAAACTGATGAGTATTTATAGGGGAAAATGCAACGGCTACATAACGGCTAGTTTTTACGGTTCCGGTTCCATGGAACCGTTGAGCCGGTTCACCCGGACCGGTCCCGGTTCCGGTTCCATGGAACCGTTGGACCGGTTCAGGTTCCAAACCGCGGTTTTTTAGCTCCGGTTCATGAAGTATTTTTCCGGCGGTTTCACGGTTTCGCGGTTCGAGGCGGTTCGGAACCTGTCGCAAACGGTTCCGGTTCCGGATCCGGTTCCAAGCGGTTCGGCACCGGTTCGGTTCCGGGTAACCCGCCCCGTGGCCATGCCTAAGTACGTACAAGGAGGCTATGGCCTCAAATGACTCAAGCAAGTGGTTGATTGCTATGAAACAAGAGATGGAATCTCTTGCGAAGAATGGAACTTGGGATATCGTTGTTGCACCAAAGAAAAAGAAGATTGTGGGGTGCAAGTGGATATTCAAGAGGAAGGAGGGTCCTTCTAGTGATATTCCTCCCATCTACAAAGCAAGGGTTGTTGCAAAGGGATACTCTCAAATTGAGGGTATTGATTTTCACGAAGTTTTCTCTCCGGTCGTGAAACACTCTTCTATTAGGGCATTGCTTGCTTTGGTGGCGATGGAGGATTTGGAGTTACATCAATTGGATGTAAAGACGGCTCTTCTTCTCGGTGAGCTTGAAGAAGAAATCTTTATGAAGCAACCGGAAGGTTTTGAGGTAGCCGGTAAGGAGAATCATGTGTGTAGATTGAAGAGGTCATTGTATGGGTTGAAGCAATCTCCAAGGCAATGGTACAAAAGGTTTGATTCCTTTATGATTTCACATGATTTTGTTAGAAGTTCTTATGATAGCTGTGTTTATCTTAAGAAATTTGAAGATGGTTCTTTACTATATTTGCTCTTATATGTTGATGATATGCTAGTAGCATGTAGCTCTTTGCTTAAGGTGGAGGACTTGAAAGAGTTGCTTTCAAGTGAATTTGATATGAAAGATCTTGGTGAAGCCAAGAAGATTCTTGGGATGGAGATTTTGAGAGATCGGGCTAAGGGTGTCTTATACCTTAGTCAAAGGAAGTACATTGAGAAAGTTGTTCAACGTTTCTCCATGGATGATGCTAAAGGTGTGTCTACTCCTCTTGCTTCTCATTTCAAATTGTCCAAGAATTTGTGTCCACAAACAAAAGAGGAAGAAGAGCAAATGGTAAGAATTCCATACACTAGTGCCGTTGGTAGCGTTATGTATGCTATGGTATGCTCTAGGCCCGACATTGCTCATGCGGTGAGTTTGGTGAGTAGATATATGTCTAATCCGGGTAAGGGACATTAGGAGGCACTAAAATGGCTATTGAGGTATTTGAAAGATACTTCAAATGTTTGTCTCATGTATGGGAAAAATTCAAGTGAGCTAACCGGGTTTTGTGACTCGGATTATGGTGGTGATCTAGATAATAGAAAGTCCACAAGTGGGTTTGTGTTTACTTTGGGTGGTTCGGCGATTAGTTGGCAATCATCTTTGCAAGATGTGGTTGCTCTTTCTACAACCGAAGCGGAGTACATAGCCGTGGCCGAGTCATTCAAGGAAGCAAAATGGCTTAAAGGTCTTGTTGGTGAAATGTGCAACAAAGTGTGTGAGGTAAGTGTGCATTGTGATAGTCAAAGTGCAATTCATTTGGCTAAGAATCAAAACACATTTCATAGAAGGTCCAAGCACATTGATATTAAGTATAACTTTATCCGGGATGAAGTTGAGCACAAAAGGGTGTTATTGAAGAAAATTGACACTACGGAAAATCCGGCCGACATGATGACAAAGTCATTACCTACTACCAAGTTTGAGTTATGTGTTGACTTGGTAGGTTTAGCTCCTTGCTTGAGATAATGCCCTCTTGGGCATTTTGAGGTGTGTATGTTTTTTGAATATGAAGTGGATTGATGAATGTTGTGACTTGGGTGAACTCATGTGATTATACTAATGTGATTAAGGTGGAGATTGTTATGAATGGTTGTATACTAATGTGATTATAAATGATACTATACTAATGTGTGACTTGAGTGCACATTAAAGGGTTGAATTCACGTGTGTGACTCTTGAGTTGTGGAATCCAAAAGGGTGTAATAAGGTGAAGAGTATTCATGGGAATTATTGGTGTTAATGAAGATTAAGGTGAAGAGTCTCATGTGTGTGACTCTTGAGATAATGCCTTTTCAAGTTCTTAGAGTTATTTCATAGTATTCATTACCCTAAATTAACTATGTATTTATGTGAGCCATTCATCTTCAAGTACCTAGCACTATAAATAGGGCTCTCATACCCACACTTCAAGTATGCAAAACACATCAAACACAACCCTTAAGCCAAACACATAGCCTATTGTTGTTATCTCTATCTCAATTGTAATTCTTCATATTGAAGTGTTGTTTGTATTCATTTGATATAATATAAACATAAACTACACACCACGGAGGACGTAGCCATCATTGGGTGAACCTCCTTAAATCTTTGTGTCCTTGTTTGTTACTTTGTCAAACTTATTTTTGCTCATTGTTGTTTGTTCTTAACATCGTAAGTATTTGGCGATCGTTTTCAACATGGATGTCTGTTCTTTGCTCCTTGACTATTACCCCAAAGAACCCTTAATGCCATCAAGGCTCTCTCCATTTGATAACCTGTGTAAGAAAAATTCATATTTAGGAAGACTTAATTTACCGCACAAGTAAGTGTTAGAGTATATAACATATCTTGGTTCCTTGACATGGTATTAGAGGCAGCGTAACAAGAGGTCATGAGTTCGAATCTCAACCACCCCTCATTTAAAGTGGAATATTCAGGGACATATATAAGAAGGGTCTAAGTTGCATCTACACTTCTATCCTAAAGGGCTCTTGTCTGAAGGAACATGTTAGAGTATACAACATATCTTGGACCTCAATGATCAGCTCAAGCTTTTGGTTGAATTCGTTGCTTGACAGTAAGAGAGCATCATCATTAACCTTAAAATGTGATGAAGTAACCAATATATGATGCAAACAGGTGAGATCAAGCTATTGTGCCCAAATCTAGTAATCCAATCCTTAAACATCGCCACCCTTTTCATTTTATCGCCACCCCCTAATGAAATTACGAATTTGCCCCTAGATTTTCAACAAATTGCGATTTTGCCACTGGACTTAAAATTTCCTATATATACTCCAATCACACTAAAAACTTCTCTTATCACACTCAAAAAACAAACTTACAACATAAAAATTTTGGAGCAAAAACTAAGAAGTTCAATCCGCAAACAATTAATCGAGGTAATTTTTTTTCAAATCGTATTATTTCAAATTAAAAAAAAAATTGAAAGTCATAGGAAAAACCGCGAGCCAACCGCGGTCCAGCCATGGTTTTTCCTACGACTCAGCCGCGGTTGGCTCGCGGTTTTCCTGCGACTTCCAATTTTATTTTATTATTTTTTTATTTTTTTCGTTTTTATATGAATAATTATTATTAATTTTATTTATATTATTATTGTTATTATTATTAGTATTAATATTATTATTATTATTATTATTATTATTATTATTATTATTATTATTATTATTATTATTATTATTATTGTGATTGTTATTACCATTATTATTAAATTTTTATTTTTATTTTAATTATTAATTTATTATTTTAAACATGTTTATTATAATAATAATAATTATTATTATTATTAACTTTTTTATATTCTTTTGAATATTATTTTTATTATTATTGTTGGTGATGTTATTGTTATTGTTGTTATTATTAATGTTAGTAAATTTTTCCTTTAATTTTATTTTTAAATATTGTTTTATTATTAGTGTTATGATTATTATTATTGTTTGTGTTATTATTGTTATGATTATTATTATTGTTTGTGTTATTATTGTTATGATTATTATTAATGCTATTATTTTTCTTAATATTATTATTATTATTATGATTATTGTCAATTCAGAAAATTAATTACAATAATAATAATAATAATAATAATAATAATAATAATAATAATAATAAATATGATGTAACATTATATTTGTTGATAATGATTAGTTAAATATTGTTGTTGGTAATTAATTATTATTTTTTGTTCATGTTGTTAATTAACGTAACGTTTGATTATGTACATTTATTATAAATATTTAATTAAATTATCAAAAATTGTAGTAAATGGCTTGTAATCAAGAAAAAGGAAAGCGTTTTTTTAGATACATGTTGAACGGTAATAGCTCTAGGCCTACCCTGCTCAGAGGGGACCCTCATGGATTCCTGTAGCGCTTGTCGGATCCTGGCTTGCTGATTTGTAATCTGTGCGTGTGCCCTTTTAAACAGGGTATCAAATGAGCTATTACCGCTATCAAGGTAATACTTGAAAGACGAATGTTGGCTTTCAACTCTGCTGGTAGTTTGGTTACCCATGTGCAAACAATCATTCATCCACGCACGCACAAATTTCTCTCTAAATGGAATCCATATTCCAGCCAAATACCGAACGACTTTTTTGTTCCTAACCGATCAGGTATTCACGATCGCTTGCCATCTTTCTTCAAATTCGTCGATTGTAGAACTTTCAACCAAGGGGTTCCATCTACTTTTCCTGAATACTTGCCCTTGTTGATTTCTTTTACCGCCACAGCCACACAATTTGTCCACAATGTTCTCAACGTCGTTTGCAATATGCCAAATGCATAAGAAATGCCGCACATCTACATTAAACACAACATTGAACGTAATTAAGATATATTTAATAGATAGAATGACAATAATTAATCAACAAAACCTTTTTACCTGGAAAGATGTCACGAATAGCTGCAGATAAACCTTCGTCTCGATCGGTTACAATGACGCTAGGAGTCTGAGTTGTGCCGAAAATATCTCTCAATTCCTGCAACACCCACGAATACGACATAGCCGCCTCATCTCGCATCAAACAAAGCGCAACCAAGAAGTTGTGATTGGTTAGAGTCATTCCGATCACTTCACACAGTGGCCACTTTTTTATTTGTTTTGTACGTTGTATCTATCAACACAACATACGACCACGTACGTATCATTTGGATAGAGATAGGATTTGCAACTAATAAACTGCTCAATTCTCCTTCGCTATCCAAGTCTGTCCAGACCACGTAATTAAGTTCTGTGGCCATATAAAGACAGTGTTGAAGGGGAGTCCTACCTTCCATCTGTTCTCTCCTTATTGATTGCTTAATATTATATATCTGATTCATACTATTAAAAAACCAGAAAAATTTTCTCTAATAAAAGTCATAATAAAGGCCGATTGCATTACAGTTGCACTAAGCTGTCGTATGTGCTCCCGAATATCTACATTGATCTTATTTGCCCTTACATGACCATCTCTATACACTAAGAATGGGTGGTTATGTCTTTCTTTTTCACCAGGACACACCGTTACCGTCCAAGGTCTTTCTCCTGGTTTACGACTACTTGCTACAATAAAAAATTTACACCCGCAACTTCTACTTTTAGAACCAGGTCGGGCAGCATTATCTAGATTATGTAAATCACCCCTAATATACCATAGCGGTGACATCTTAAATACACACTAACTCTAGAACGTCCTTCTTTTTGTTTATAAGAAGCACGTGTAAATTGAAAACCAATTGTTATTGTTATCGCATCAGCCCAACTATGTAATTCATCTAAGGAAACAAATTCTCTATCCGTAACAAAGTTACCGGAGTAATCTACGTTGTCTCCGAAGTTTTCAAACTCCTACAAATTTGAAATATGAAACAAACCATACATTAGGTCATTAACAAATTATACATAGAAACATTAATAATAAAAACATTTAATAATAAATAATAAGTATAAATTACTTTAATAATTTACTTAAATAATTAATATTAAAAATAAAAATAATAATAATAATAACAAAAATTAATAATAACAACAACAACAATAATAATAGTAATAATAATAATAATAATAATAATAATAATAATAATAATGATAATGATAATAATAATAATAAGAATAAGAATAATAATAAGAATAATAAAAAAAATACAAATAATAATATTAATAATATTAATAATAATAACAAATAAAAAAATAATAATGTAAATAAAAAAAATAAAAAATAAAAAAAAATAAAATCGCAAAAACTGGGCGACTGGACCATGGTTCAGTCGCATCAGTCGCCCAATTTTGTGCGACTGAACCATGGTCTAGTTGCCCAGTTTTTGCGACTTTTTTTTAAAAAAAATACACCGATTCAAATCGAAAAATTTACGTACCGGATCCGATTCATAGTCGCTTTCGTTAGCCATAGTTAATCGATTACAACTAATAGCTTGTTCAAAACCGAAGAATGTTTTTAGAGAGTTTTTAGAGAGATAGTACTGTATTTGAATTCGTACGTCATACAAGAACGCGTCTGAAAATTCAATATATATAGGGTTGCGATAAAAATGTTCGTAATTAAAGTGATAATAGAGTTATTAAGTGTGATTTACATTTGTTAACCGAGTTTTAAGTCCAATGGCAAATTCATAATTTTTTAAATTCCAGGGGTAAATTCGAAAATTCATGGGAGGTGACGATAAAATAAAAAGGAGTGGCAATGTTTAATAACTCCCTCTAATAATACCTAAGCAAATACCTAATTACACAAATGAGGTGATGTATGTGGCAGTTAAATTGATTGCTTTTCGGTAACAGTATATTCATTCAACACACTCAAAGCCCCATTTCCATATTGAAGTTATACCTTATGACATAAAATGAGCAACAATAGGAAAGTATATGTATCACAGTTACTGCAACAATATAAAGTTCAGCAACAATCGTATGCAGTTTAAATCGTCACATAATATAGCAGTTCAGAAACAAACATATAAATCTTTGACTCCATGAACCAGCAGGGATTTTCCAAGTGCCCTCTTACTATCGTTTCTTGCGTGTAGAACGAATTTTCAACTAGATCTCAAACTATGCAAGAATTATTGAGAACCCTATTTACACTGGAGGCACTGCAAACATATGCATGTTTGTAACGCTCGCGAAAAGGATTTCGTGGTTAATGCGGTAATTTTGTTGTCATTGCGGCCTATATTTCAATTGCGGTTGATTTAAACACCTTAACGGTACAGTCGCGATGCAATGATGCGGTTTTGTTTTTGCTCTATGGTGTCAAAGGATCAGTGTGGGGGGTCTATAAAAGGCTAGCTTACAAGTCACAAGAAAACATGTTTGTCTCTCACTAGGACGTTTCATTTGGGGTTCCGAGTCTCAAATTCACCATTTAATATAGCCTAATTATTCTCGTTCATTAATTTTTAAAATTAGACAATGACTAAAATTGCAGTTTGTGACGTGAAGCTAATTTTGAAGATTTCCAGGTCTGAATACCTTTTACATCCAAAAATGCTGAATTTGAAGGTTTCTAAACTAACAGATTTGCCTAAAAAAAGTTGTACAGTTTCGGGAAAACAATCATCGAAATGATTGCTGGCTTGCTGCTTAAAACGTAACATTTGAGTATCATCGAATAAGGATCAGAGTTGGATCTTCAAATTCAACAGCACTCTTTTAACAGTAATTCATTTAGAATGAAACAGGCTAATAACCAAACCATAAGTATGATCCACCAAAACTGAAACAGCTAGATTTTTAGAGAAAGAAAACAGCTAAGGTGGTGATCAAAGTGTCACGTGATTCACTAATCTCCTTGCAAATCACGAATCAATAAAAGCAAATTATGGTCGATTTTGGGCTATTTTGCGGTCATTTTGAGCGAATCACGAATTAAAAAGGCGAATTGTGTTACACTGACACAGCCTATGAATTGCCACTAAATAGTTCCACTCCCCACCAAACTACCCAACCACTCAGTAGAACAAAACTACCAATTAGTAGCCTTCAGCCTCCCAACCCACTAACTCACCCAAGATCAACTATGATTCCTCCTAAAACCTAACATCCCGATAGGAAAGTGGGTGTTCAATTTGTGAGTTGAAATGCAAGTATAGAATGGATTGTAGTACAAAATATTCACTACCATTTGTATGCCACTAATGCGATTGAGGCTGAAAAAAAATCAGGGCCATCCTTGCAGCGATTTAATGGACCTACAATAGAAAGTGGCTTAGCAAAATCATCCCTTGCAACAAAGCAATGGAACTCATTACTAAAAACAAACGACCATTTCACACCTAACAAAGTTTTCCATGCAACGGCAAGACCTCCTCCTCTCCAGAAAAGGAATACTTGTTTCATACACTCCTAGGGAGAGCAGCTAAGTAGCCAAGGGAAAGTGCAGTTAAGAAGACTGTATTTTGGATCTAAACACTGACTAGTGACTACCCATGGCCGTAAACCACGTAATCTGCAATATAACGTGGGCAATACATGCAATGCAGCCTTTCTACCCAATAAAAAAAAGTAAGCCAGAGTAGAAGACTAATCATTAATAGAGGTATTCTAAACAGCCCCGATGACCCGATATCCACCCGACCATATAATCAAACCGATTTGACCCGACTTAAAAACCAATGTGGACACAAAACCCGATTTTGAATCGATCCAAAACACCCGACCACCAATCGACTTCAAAACCCGAATGAATACCTCTAATCATTAATTTCATTAACACTAAAATCAAAAAAAAAAAAATCAAATCCACAACATAGCTCCATTAAAACAATGAAAGTCTCCAGATAAGTATGCAAGGTGACTACCTAAGAGGTGATCATATAAAAGAATAAACTTTTTTGTAGCTTACTCTTGTAACATACTCGAATTTCTAAGTTGTTTATAAGAATCAGATATCACAAGAGGCCATGATAAATGCGCCAATGACAGTTAGCAGGAAATAAATATATTTATTCTCTGAGATCAGTTACCTATACTGACAACTTAAATTCTTGACTCCTAATGATGTCTTTTTCACCTTCTTCCAGCTGCAAGGATAACACATAACCACAGGAATTCTAAAAATCAGATCACCAAGCATTTGATTGTCAAAAAGTAAGTAGCATGAAATTACCCTCACCGGGTCACTCCCATAAACCAGTTCATAGCACCTTGGCGAGAGACATTTCAGAGCACAATTCTCTTTTGCAATCATCGAAACTTTGCAATCCCAACCCCACATGCCACTATAACCAGTTTCAAGAGTAGATCATTTTAGCATCAATAAAGAGAACAATAAAATAAGAAATTTTGAATGCAAAGGAAACAAATACAACTCTCCATCCATTTGGAAAACCCTAAAGTTAATAAATAAAATTCTTCACTAAGAAGACCAGGCAAATTAATGGGTAAATTACAAACAAAAAGAAGGAAACAGGAAAGGTTTCTAAATTTACCAAGCTATTCAATTCAATAAAAAATTATAAAAGAACCCAGTTGAAGATTCACTATAACTAGGCAAACCACGGCAAATTTTGATGAAACTAACAAATTAAATTACAACCCACTAAGACTTGAGTTCCAATAAGAGCATAAATAGATTCAAATGTTGAATTCAAACCTTGGACAGAGAAACAAACAATGAAATTTTCATCAATTACAATAAATTGATTGAAAAACCATGTACTGAAATTGTTAAACGATTGACAGAACGACTATTGTATATAAATAAATGTAATGGTTTGGGTTGATTTGAATGTACTAACCGCAATCTTTGAATTAGTAAGCCTCCTCGTGTGTTAGAAAACTGTAGTGGAGATTGTAAGGACTAAGGAGTTCATCGGCAAAAGGTAACGGAGTAACGAGAATCCTTTCTCCAATATTATCCCTCGATCAGAATTCGAGTCTAATGTTCAAGAAATGATGAACATTTCTTTTAGCTTAATTTTGGAACTATTTGGAGCAATAGTGTCAGGTCAAAATATTTGCAAAAATAATTTTTTGAAGAAAATGTTATTAAGTTATTTTTATAAGATAATCTCTCTCAAATAGACGATTTTAAAATAAAAATTTTACTTTTATTTTCTCTTTAATTGTATTAATTGAGCTATTTAGCCCATATATTAAATGTGTCTTTCGGAGATATTGTCTCTCACAATAATTTATAAATGTTATTTTGGTAGCGTTTTTATATCTAACTAGATAGATACCTGTGCCATTGCACGATTTACCTAATTTATATATTTTATAATAAATTCGTACGTACAAACATTACATGAATTAAAATATAAATAATAACATATTAAAATATTATTATATATAGTTATATATAAAAATAAAATATAACAAATGGTTTTCACAAATACACTGTTAAATAGATAAAAAAAATGAACATTTCAATTACGATTAAAAGTTCATATATTAATCATAAATTACTAAATGACGATATAAAATTTAAACATTGTAGCAAAATATTTTGTACTACAATTTTAATTACTTTTATCATTATTTTATTTAAATGAAGTACGAAATTATTACACTATAAATTTTGAAACACTTCTTTGTAGACAACTTTATGAGTTGACGTACAAATATTATTATCTTTGTCACATATTAAGACCTTAAGTCCTTTCCTACTTGTAACTCTAATTACCGCAACGTATAGTTGACCATGACTGAATATAGGTTTTGACAGAAATAACCCAACGTGTTTCAAAGATTGTCCTTGACTTTTATTGATAGTCATTGCAAAACAAAGAGACAAAGGAAATTGCCTTCTTTGTAGACGAACTGGAAGACACAAAGAATCTAACGGTGAAAGTGTGATGCGCAGAATAAAAACCTTGTCTCCCTTATTACATCCCGACAAAATTGTCGCCTCAATAATGTGATGACCTAAATGATTTACGATTAAACGTGTACCACTGCATAAGCAAGCTATTTGATCAATGTTTCTTAGCAGCATCACAAGTGATCCAATTTTCTATCTAATCGACTGAAAAAGTATCATTGTAACTACCAACATTGCCATCTTATTTATTGATGTTGTCAGAACTAAGATAAACTTTCTCATCACCTGTCATCATAGAAAGGACAAACTCATTAACTTTTGAGACAATTTCATTAGTAGGCACTAATATAGCTCTCTCTTCCAAAACAGTAGTATCCAATAAATTATCAAGTACATTCGGATATGTACTTCGAACAATTGCTTCAATGGGATCTGTTACATCCTTGATTAGAATATCATCTGGAATATCTATAGTAGCTACTCCATCATTAGTTCCTCCAAGTCTTCCATCACCTACCTTGATGATCCAATCAGAAAACTCTCTTATCTCATTGATGTCACCTAATTGATTTTGTAGCCTCATGTTCTTTGTTAGCCTCAACACTTTACAATATTTCCAAATATAAGAAGAGTCGATGCATGCAAAAACAATATCTTGGGGTGTACCATTGGGAACCACTGGTAATGTTTGTCGAAAATTACCTCCAAACAAGATAACTTTTCCTCCAAATGGCAAATCAGATGGTAATCCCCATGGCCCAAGTAACGCATCACGCATACTTTTGTCAAGAGCTTCAAAAGAGTATTTGCTCACCATTGGGGCTTCATCCCATATGATTAACTTTGTCCTTTCTAACAATGCAGTTAAATCGCTACGGGTTGAACACCTCTACACATAGAATCTTGAGTTACATTCAATGGTATCTCAAACCTAGAGTGAGCAGTGCTTCCCATCGGGAAGAGAAGTGATGCGTTGTCACTTGAAGCAACAGGAAGCACAATGTCACGTTTGAAACGTATGGATGCACATAATTTCCTCCACATGTATGTTTTTCTTGTACCTCCATGTCCATAAAGAAAATACACGCCCCCCTTACCAATGGAGATAGCTCTCATAATCTCATCATAAATGCCACGTTGCTCATCTATTAAACATTTTAACAATTTTTTATGTTCAACACTCATAGCTTCTCTATCAAATCTAAGCTCATCAGCTATGAGCTTATTGCAACTATCTCTAAACTATAACATCACCGATACATAACTCATTATTGTAGCTGCGTAAAAAACACCCATTGGTCTGCAAAGTTGTTTCTATCTCATGAAATGTGAAATTTCTCAATTGAACCTCAGTAAGATGCAAATCTATTTATTAGTGATTATGTTAAATATTTAAATCAAAAAAATCATAAATATAAATATGTGGATATATTGAGAAATAATAATATTTAAATCATACCAGGAATGTTTTAAATTCTTCGTTGTATGTGTAGAATATCTTTTGAGAGCACATGCCATGTGTTGTTTCAAACATACTCAGGTCTAGATATACTATTTGTCATAAGCAATATGGCAAACAGTCTTCTTAAGTAATGTCCGGTTTTCAAAAAACTTGCCTCTGTAGAATTGCATCAACATATTCTTTATCGTCATCTAATATGCCCATTGCATAACATGGATCTTTGAATGAATAATAAACAACTCCATTTATAGTTCCTATATCCTCAAAGCATGTGGGACCTTTCACATAATTCAAAAAAGTCTTAAATAATATTGCTCGCCTGAAACTGGTGATGCGTGTTACAATCTGCCAATTGAAAACTCTTTCTTACGTGGTGTCCATTCATGATCCCATCGATTCCATACATAGATCGATCAACTGAAGGTCTGTTCACTACAATCTGCCAATTGAAAACTCTCTAGCCTCTGAAAACTTAGCATTGCGCTGCATCCAAGCCAAAAACATAGATCGATCAACTGAAGGTCTGTTCACTAGTAACACCCCGTAATTTATCGGGTTTAAAAAGAAAATATAACAAGATAAAAATATAAATAAGATTATTAAATTATACTATTTTACATATATAATTATAAGAATAAAGTAAATTAAATTTTAACGGTAACGAGTTTTATCACGTACGATGTCATCGCGTTACATTTCTTTTCTGTTTTAACAATAGTCATAATAATTACTTGATTAATTAATTAATTTTAAAAAAATAAATAATTAGGGGAAATTGAGGGGGTGGTCAGTTGGTGGAGGCATGGGATTAAGAAAAGAACTTCTTGATCAATATTCTTTAACGAATTTTAAATTTGTTATAAGAATTAAGAATTAAATTTATAATGATATTTAAATAATTTTTTTTATGGTTTACTTTTCTCTAACAAAATTTCAATTGTTAGATGAAATTTAAATGGTATAGACCAAGTAGTGTAGTTATTCAAGAGATTATAAATCCTTTAGCAAAATTTGATTTGTTTGAAGGATTGTGTTTATACTTATACGTTTTCATTTAAAAGGGTGATTTGATTTTATGATTCTCTACAAAATTTTAATTTTTCAAGAGAATTAAGTATTTAATTTAATTATCATAATTTATGAAATTTTAAGTTTCTTGAAGAATTTTGTAAATGTGACCTTGTTAGATGTAATTTGGTCATGGGATTTAAAAGGTTAATCATTTGAATAATGAATATATAATAATAATAATAATAATAATAATAATAATAATAATAATAATAATGATAAAAAAAAAATCGGGCAGCAGCAGTTTTGTCTCGGTAAAGGTGCCGATCCGGAAATGTTAGTCGTGTTCCGTTGTTTTATGTACCGATGCGTTAAAAACTCGTTAAACGCTTAAAATAATTAAAAATAGTAATTGAATGTTAGAAATTATGAAATTTGGTACCCAAGGTAATTGACGCGTTCCAAAAGGCTGCGGCGAAGTCGGATTTTTCATTTGAATTTATTAAACTGTCCAAATCGATCATTTAAGTTTCTGGTTAAAATTTACAAAATTGGAACTATTAGGAATTTGATGAAAACATTTAAAATTATCAAATCCTAGTGATGTCTTAGTAGTATGTAGTGGATTAAATGTGTAAACATGTTCTAATACG
Source organism: Amaranthus tricolor (assembly GCF_026212465.1). NCBI lineage: Eukaryota > Viridiplantae > Streptophyta > Magnoliopsida > Caryophyllales > Amaranthaceae > Amaranthus > Amaranthus tricolor. The sequence goes on along the minus strand of NC_080050.1, from coordinate 9,301,338 downwards.
TGATTGTTTTGTGTGTGTGGGATATTTAGGACTCCGATTCATAAGAGGGCGAAATTTCTATCGTGGTTAAATATCGTTTGGTTGCAGTGCTTAAAGGTACACGCTTAGACCATACTGTTTATGTGGTTGTGCAAGTAGTGTTGTTTCATTTCTAATCGAGCCATTGTAAATCACATAAGGATTAGACACTTCAAATAATTTGAAAGAAATTAATTGGAAATTGAGAATTTATGTGGTTGTCACCCAAAGGGGTTGACGTTTGGTTGTATTATGTTACCCAAAGGGGTTAACGTATTGGTTTGGATTATTACACTTATTGTTCCCATGGCAGTTTTGGATCATTACGGTCACCATGGGGGTATGCATACTTTAGCCTTTAACGACCCGAACAGGACAGGCAACATCTTAGGTCGGTGGTTGCCTTGGAATTAGCTCTCCCAAGTGTATTCCTCCAAAATAATTTGGATTTATACTTGAACGACCCGAACAGGACGGGCAACGTTACAAGTTGAAATTATCTAATACTGAATGATTTATACTTGAGCGACCCGAATAGGACGGACAATGTTACAAGTTGAGATAAACTAATAACGAATGTATTAGAGCCTATGCATGCTAGGATAAACTGATAGGTCGTTTATGTACTATCAAACAAATTCTAATATGCAACTAGTACAGCGGCAGTTAGGGTCGAATCCACAGGGAACAACGTAGTAAATGATTATTTTCCGGCTACCAATTGATCCTTAGTAACACACAATTTCAGAGAATATATGTCTAAACTAACTAAATGACTAGAATACAAGCAATTAAATTAGAAAGGTAAATTAATGATATTAAAACATCTAGGGATAAACTTCCCCACTAGCATGATGTGATGACAATGAGATCCTACTACCCCTACAACGATCATAACCAAGTTCAATGGGACGAATACACCATTAAAAATACTAATAACTCCTTTCGAAGACTATTAGCTTCACTACCATACTATCAAACCTATTTTCATGGAATCAAGTATAGTAATGACATTGAGCATAGTATTCTATAAGATCCAACAATCAAATCTATCTATTTTCATGAAGATTATCAAGTCCTTGATCTAAAAGGCAATTTATTCAACCCTAACTTTCGTTAGCGATTGAATGAATTGTTAACCACAATTTTCAAAATTTCTATTGAAAAACATGAGTTAACTAGCATAAGAAACCAAGCATGAACAAGGATTATGCATAACAAAAAGGGATTAGGATTCAATAATTCATCAATAACATCATGGCTAGGGTTCCATCTAACCCTAGATTAAGAAACTACTCACACATATCAAATGCAACAAAACAAGAATTCCTTAAAGGAAACATGATTAAAAGTAATAACAAGGAAAGGATAAAGAAATAATACTTGAACTTGAATACCAAACGATGAACGAAAGTAATTGAAAGTTACAAAGTTTTTCTCCCAAAGTGAAGAATTAAAAGTATCTAAAAAAAAACAGAGAAAATGTTGCTCCTCGTCCCCGGTTACATTCCTCATCATTTAATAAAAACCGTGTGGAAAAACGGTTATTAGAGCAGGACCGGACCAGGTCTCTGGAAGACCGGACCGGGTTTCTGAAGACCGGACCAGGTTTCTGGAAGACCGGACCGGATCCGTGTGCTGAGGGTTTTCCAGAGAGCAGAAATCACAGGACCCGACCGGGTTTAAGCAAGACCGGACCGGGTCCGTGGGTTGAACTTGAACATTCAAGCAAGTGATTTTAGACAAACCCGGCCGGGTTTAAGCTGGACCCGACCGGGTCTTGGGCTTGGATGCTTACGTACTTCTTGCTTGAAATCACGGCCTATCATCTTGTACTTACTTTTCTTCATGAGAACGCGGCAAAAGTACAAACGAAACCCAACGGGACTCAAAGCATGTCGGAATGGGCCCGTGAGCTCACAAAAGTGTCGCAATGCGGTCTCGAACTCTGCCAAATCTCGAAGCACGCTAACTAATGCTCAGGAGTGATCCGCTTCCAATACAAGAGTGGAGTAAAATGGCCTGAAATAATCAAAGACATACAAAACTCCAACCAAGCGTAAAACCACATGGAAAATGCAAAATCACACATCAAAATGCCATAAAATGCAAGGGAAAGGAGCATAAAAATATAGTATGAAGTGCATACATCATAAACATATTGCTTGTGTTCAACCCGATTGATATTTTTATGAAGTCTCTGACGTGTATTGGTTTGTTTCTTTGGAACCTACTGTGTGTTGTCAAACGACGACTAGTAGGTTGATTGCAGGTGGGGTCTGGAGTGAGGTCTCGACTTGGAACCCGTAATCATCAAGACTATGCTATTATCTTTTTGTATTAGATTATGAGTAGAAAGAAACTCTATACTTATGTAACAGGAGATAGTGTAGTTTTCTTTTCGCTTTCGCTTATTTCAATTAGTTTGTCTAGATGCCTTTAGGCTCTCGAGTTGTACGTAAGAGCTTCCGCTGACATATTCTCTTTCACACTAGTGTTGTTTTCTGTTTTAGCTATATTTCTTTATCGACGGAATGTTGACGATCCTAGAGAAAAGTCTTCTCTAGAGTCTAAAGAGTGAACCAGAGTTTGTATTTTCATATGGATTTGCAGGTCACTTAATACGGACCGTTACATCACTACAGAGTCAATTGAGTCATTCTCATTGAAGATAACAGTCTGCTCGTTTGGTAGGTGATAACTTAATCTCTCAACAAGAGAAGTTCTATAATGAATCTCAAAAGAAAATATGCGCCATATGGCCTCGCATGCTGAAACATACCTGCAATCATAGTATTCTTGTATCTCATCAATAACTATGACATCATCACTATCTTTTTGTTTTCTAACTAAACCAGCAGTTACTCTATCATTCCCTTTGTTGATGTACTTAAATAGATATTTAACTGCGCGAGACTGATTGCACCATTCAACATTAATATGTGCACGATATTTTAAAAGAATTTTAAGGTTATAATAAGGAACAACAAACCGATTATCCAATAAAACCCTACTCTTTTCAACTTGTGCACCATTATCCCTTCTTCTATACACAAGATATCTATCATCATCAATTGAAGTAAATTCATTAAATTTCTTGGGAAAATGTTTCATACACGCTTGATCTCTCATACAAGGTGATTTCATGTTTGAAACTCCAAATGGTCCATGCATCATCAAATTTGTAACTATTTTATACAAAGTTGGATTTTGATTTATATCAGGTATCTCAGCAGATATAATTCCATCTATATCTTTAGGATTGAGAATTTTATTATCTCGATGAAGAAACAATACAATATGAGCATGTGGTAGCCCTCTTTTTTGAAATTCCCCACTGTATACCACTGTGAAATATCAATTGATAATTAAATATTGCATAAATAAATTAATATTTTGAATTAAAAAGATGATATTGTGTTTTAACTATAAAATACAAAACTAACCTGAATTTGCTTTTCCAAAGAACATCCCTTTTGTCAAGTCTTTGAGAATTTCATCCAACTTTATCTTAAAAACTCTACAAATTATCAGCACGAAGACCCTTTTTATTCACAGCTCTCGTGATTTCCAGCCACTTGGAGTTACATGTGAAAGTTATGAACACATCTAGGTATCCATAAGTCTTCCATATTTCTATGGCATCATGGTATAGCTCATTCATAAACCTGTCGCCACCTTGAAACGTTGAAGGCAAAACGATACGACGACCAGTTGAAGTCGATGGATTACCTTGCACAGCAGCATCACGCAAAATACTATAGTTTTCAGCCCTGAGTGTCGTTTGATTGTTACGTATATAACAGAGTCGTTCTGATTCTATCATTGTCTATCCATCAACAACAAATTGTTGCAACAATTTTCCTGAACTCAACATGCTTCATTATCCCTATCCATTAGCCTAAGTGCAAACTATTCACGCATTGTTAATTTTACCCTTTGATTAGTACGTGTAGAGTCTGTGTTATCAACACCTCTACGAGTAATTCCTAGCCTATATCCATCCTCTCCATATGAAAATAATAATGGATATTGTGATGGTAAATAAAAAGGGTGAAACTCACTAATACGCTTCAGTCATCCAGATCTATTCTCAATTATAATATATCTTTCCTCTGCTGAACTACCAATATCACCTATAATAAATGCTGCTACTTCAAATGCGGAAGGAGGTTGTATGTTTTACCATCTCTGGATCTACTTCCAATCAGCTTAAGGTGGGCATTTGATTCTTCACTATGGTGTATCATATTTCTAGCTATTCTATAAACCTTAGTATATGGATTGAATTCATCTATCATTCGTTTTAATCCATCAACTATATCATCATGAAAATCATCAGGCCACCCAGAGCTGTTAAAAATTTATGTAGACAGTTATGATTATAATTTATACAGCTGACAAAAAAAAAGTTCCTCAAAAGAAATATATCATAAAAATTTAAATTTTATCTCACAGCAAGCTTGCTATTTGATATTTCGTTTTCAGTGTCTACGATGTACGATTGTTGAAATTTTGCAAGATTGTCAATTGTAGGTACTAAGCTTCCGATACGACGGTAGTTTTGACCTCTGAATCGGAAACAATAAGCCCCTCTTCCATCATTCACACGTTTGTTTATTTTTCCACCCATTGAAGTGAAAGAAAACATCATGTTGTAAGCACGAATTGAATCAACAAAGTGCTTACTTTTTTTATTGTTACGACTAAGCAAATTAGTTAAGTAAGATGGAGGATTCTGAAGTAGAGGTAACTGAATTTATCCTTTCATACAACATAATGAAAACGACGTATTTGTCATACCATGATCCTTACGTACGCTTTTATTAACCCACATCATAGCTCCACAAAATTGACATTTAGCATCTTGATCTCCAATATCCCAATATTCTATAACATAATAAATTGTATTTGATTTCTCTTGAATGATAGTAAATTTATCAATACAATACTATTATCATGTCTATTATTAATAAAAAAAAAATTCTTAAATATCATTACATAATGATTTTGCAGTAAAACTTTTTGATGCTAGTGTCCCATAAGTTGGGTCAACAATAGTAAGAGCATTTATGTACTATTTAAAAGATATGGTTGATCGTTATCAAGTTTTTGATACATAGATTTACATAAAAAAAAAAAAAACATGCATTATGTATAGTCAGATATATTAAATGATTTATTTCAGTAATTTGTATAATATTCAAATTTCATCCTATTTGTTTAAAAAAAATATATAATTTTTTTATCTATAAATAAACCTATGAATTTCTATGCTAATATATGTGTAATAAATGTATGTACCTGTATCCACATGATACAATATTTGAAACACGTGTTTCATTGTAGTTGGTAGTGTCTCTTATGATATGACCATTGCTGAGTATGTATCTTCCTCCGGTCGATGTCCTTCGTGTTGCTGATATATTAACAAATGTTACATAATTTGTTGTTGGGTATTAATTTCGTTTTTTCATAAATTCTTTAATAAAAAAATCTTTGATAATAAATAATTATCATTATATATAAACTACTTCATGTTTTAATATATTACATTTACAACATTACCATTTGTAGTGTTAGTGATTTGACTTCTCAATGAATGTAAATTCTCTTCTCCATCATTATGTCGTTGTACATTTTCCTTGTGACAAAGAGTTATCTTTTTAGATGACGAAGCTGTATAGAATATCATAAAGTAAGCAAATAATTAAAATTATAAATCACCATTCTAAAATTATAAAATATATGAGAGTAACAACATTATTACCATTCTTAGTGTTAGTAATTTGACTTCTCAATGAATCTAAATTCACTTCTCCATAATTATGTCGTACATTTTTATTACCATTCTTAGTGTTAGTAATTAAGTAAATCCAAATAAGATTATAAATCACCATTCAAAAATTAATAAATAATGCCATTGTTGTATTAGATACTAAAACAAATTATAATATATGCTTTAAAAAGAATACGTACCATTTGTAATATCACTAAGTGGGTTTATAAATGCACACTACAATGATAAATTTTCATGATTTGATTCAGTTATTCGAGAACTCATTCCTGTATATTTATCAAAAGTAGGAAGCATAATTATGATTCAATTTATTTATTATGATATCCATTAGGATTATGCAATTATGCCAAATATTAAAGAGACAAGAACAACATATACGCCAATCAAAGAAACAACAAGAAAAGAAGATCTGTAAATTCCAAACCCGACTACGAATGCCACAAATGTGGAAGTACTTATCACTTCATCAAAGATTGCCCAACATGGAAAAATGAAAAGGGAAAGGGAAAGGCAAGGAAAACTAGAAGACAACCGATGAAAGCAAGTCTCAATAAAACACACTTTCGCAAAGCCATGATTGCTGCATGGGGAGAATCCGAGAGTGAAACTGAGACAGAGATCCCCAAAGAGGAAGAAACAACTAATTTATGCCTCATGGCTTCACACGACAGCAAGAATGAAAAGTCTAAAGGAAAAGAAGTAATGTCGTCTAATTCATTTCCTAACCATCTATTTAGTTTACTTGCTTAGGGGTTAGCTTCCCCTAATGTATTGTCTCACTCTTGAAGTTTGGGGTTTGGTACAGCAGTATGGCTGACTAATTTAATGAATCATTTTAACATTTATTAAAGTAAATATTGAACTGTAATCGACGTATGGTAAGTTGTTATTTTGTTTTATGTTATAACGTTAATATTATGAGATATGTTTTGCTGACGTGTACCTTTGATCTTAACGATCCTGGGATGATGTTGTTTTTCCTTTTAGGGTTAATAACTAGCAGTGAGTTAAGTTGTAGGCTGGGGAGTGAGGATTATACCTGAAGAATAAAACAAATAGAGTACGGAAGGATTATAATTTTGAACTTTATTAGTTTTTCAGGAATGGATTTGTTTAAGAGGTGACTTCGCTCTCAAAATGTATTTCTTGAACTTTTGATTTCATATCTTTTATCCGCTGCTAAGACTATAACCTCAATAAATAATCTATAATAACTCTAGTAGAACTCGATCCGCAAGTCTTAACTTTAAAAATTTCATTTTCTCATGCCTTTATGACATCTTGGTTTAACTCGAGTCCTGCTTAGTTTTCTTTTAAAATATAAAATCTCTCTTTTAACGATCCGAGTTTTTCAGAGATGTTACACCAAGTATCGAAAAAGATTTCATTAGATTTCTTTATATTAAATAGTAATCAATTCCTTGTTAGGTTGGAATTTGGCGCAATATGTTTTGCTCAGAAGACGCCACATGTCCCAAGGTATTAGATCTCTTTATAGATTGGCTAGAAGTTGGATTTTGGTGCAGCTAAGCGGAAAAATGTTGATTGGTTCAAGGAAACCCTATTAATTTTTTTTTGTTTTTTTTATCACTTCTTATATGTAATTTGTTGTGTTTAAATAAGCAAATAATATATAACATTAAACATCAAAATCCTTAATTAAATTGCATAATACATACTCAAAAAACTCAAAATACATAAAAAATGTTCAACTTTATAGATACACAAATCAAATTATTACACAAATTGTTACATTAGTTATTAACTACCCTAACTCCTATATTAGTACGGTCATCTATCTCATTACGCAACCTGTTTAACCTTAGGCGTCCTTTTATTCGTATTCTACTAGCATCAGCAATCAGGTGAGTTCATTGTACTCTCTCCAATGAGTAGAGTCAAGCACATGTTTAAATTGTGGCTCATAAGTCCTCATATAACTAGTAGTGCAAAAACGACAATCCACAAAAGGTGCTTCTGAAAAGCTATAAGCATAACATACAACTAGCATATGTGAACATTGATAGTGAACTACCCGAACCTTTTTACACATAAGTGCAGTTTGAAAAGCTCACAGTGTAAAGCTTCCCACCTTTGCGTTTTATTCGTTCACTTTATATAACAACTTAAGAAACTCAAAACGTGACATATCAATTTTTGCAACAATAGGTCTTAAATTTTCACCTTGATACTAAATTATTATTTTCAAGAATAACTCCATCTCATGTACACACTATAGGATAATCCATTATTTTCAAAAGTATATAAATTTACCTCAATAAGATCATGTGTAGAAGCAAGTATGAATATGCATAAGAAAAATATCAACATTACTACAAGAATTTAAACTCTAAAAATTCAATGGAAAATAATTAAATCACCCCAAATACTCATCACCTTTACACATTAATTGAACAATAAAGTTTAAAATGAAGAAAAGTATGAACAATTACACTAAAAAAAAGAAACTAATTGAAGGAGGATATACGAAATCTATCATAACTATAAAAAACATAATCCGACAAGTTATTAAGGGTCCAAAATCTAAATGAAATGAGTTTTCAAGAAAAACCGATAAACCGATAAACCGATTAACAAATCCGACAAGTTATTAAGGGTCCGAAATCTAAGCATTTTAACAAATTTGTTTGACTATTTTACCGATAAACCGATTAATAATTCGTTATAATTACTTGAGTCCAAAATAAAAAAAAATTTATCAAAACACCAAGATGATATGGAATCATTTTAAAGACATAAGTTTATTTAACTAGTAAAATTCATATATATCTATATTATCATATTAATCAAAAATTTCCATATATATGACTTTTTTTTCGAGTGTCCCAAAAGTATTATTGTTTTGACGAAAATATCACTACACTAGTGGAAAAAAACGTATTTGCTGCTAATCATTTGCTGCGGTTTTTGTATATACGCAGCAATAAGTAGGAAAAAGAATTAGAAAAAAAAAACATTAATTGCTGCGGTTTTGGGCCTTAACCGCAGCAAATACATATGAGCAGCTTCAATTGCTGCAGTTTGTTTCATGCCCGCAGCAAAAAACTACCTTGCAATTGGTCCGGTTCTTCACTACCCGCAGCAAATAACTCACTTCTTCACTTAATTGCTGCGGTTTGTGCCTTGCCCGCAGCAATTGTATTTTCAAAAACCCGCCATGTTAATGTTAAAACATAAACCCACGAAACTGCTTTCATTGTTTACATATACGACTGTTGCACTTCTTCATTCACTCATTACTGAAACTGCCGGTTTTCTTGTTCATCATAATTTGTTCGATTACTGTCTTCAATCTTTCTTCTTCATCATCTTTTTGTTCTTGTTTTTCTTTGATCATCATTCTTGCTCTTCTTATTGCTTTTCTTCATCATAAACTTCTTGAAACTGCACTGTGCACATTGTTGTTGCTCTTCTTAAACCCACGAAAACCCACAAAATTTGGACTTAGTTCTTGCTCTTCTTCAAGGTATAATTTTTTAAAGCTTATTAGTTCCCAAACCCATTATTTTTCAAGCTTCATTAATTGTGTACGTTTAGGGCGCTTAGTTTTTTTTATGCTAATTTTTTTTTCATTGTATAGGTTATACACTAACCCACCAAAACCCACGACAGTTCAAGGTATTTTTTTCATTTTGATTTGTAAATTAGGTTTAAATTTGTCATACTTTAAGAATGTGTATGTTGTTATTGTTTTTAAGTTTTAAATTTATCATATATATCATGTTTTGTTATATTTTATGGTAATTTCTTCATTTTATTTATGATTGTGTATGTAGTTGTGGTTTTTAAGTTTTAAATTTATCATAATTTTTTTTATAGTTTGTAAGTCAGGTTTAATTAGGTTTATTTATGGTTAAATGAATGAGTTGTTGATATGAATATTAATTAGTTGTCCAAGTTTATGAATGTGATTTTATTTTTATTGTTTTTATATGAATATTAATTATGGTTACTACAATAAACATCATTTGGAGAGTTTAAAAAACATTGTGTTATTATTTGGGTTAATTAGTGTTAAATGAATGATTATTACTTAATTTTGTGGTTAGTTAGAGTTCGTTAAGTATATATGTTTAAAAGTTGTGTATTAATTTTGTTTTGAATCAATTAATCACACTTATTAGGATGACAAAAGATCGTTCTTGGATGTATGGAAGCATTGAATCGTCGGAATTTATTGATGGCGTATTAGAATTTTGTAGTATTGCGGTTGAACATCAAGTTAGGACGGGGGGAGTTAGTTTTTATTGTCCATGTGTCAGTTGTGGCAATGTATCAAAGGTAGATAGTGTTGATATCCTTAGGGAGCACATACTTCGACGTGGGTTTAGGCCTCAATATCATGTTTGGGTTTGGCATGGTGAGGAGGGAGTTTACAAAGAGAAAAGTGTTGTTAACGACGTCAATAATGTGGCCGATGTCAATGAGGATGTAGTAGATCATGTTGATGGGTATGAGACAGATGAAGAGAATGTCGATGAGGATGTGGATCGTGTTGATGAGATGATGGAGGGAGTCGAGGATGAGTTAAGAAAACGTCCTCGTGTTTTTGACTTGTTGACAGAGGCTTCTCAAAAGCCTTTGTACCCTGGATGTACAAAGTTCACCAAACTAATAGTAGTGTTGACAATTTTCAACATTAAGTCAAAGTTCAATTGGAATGACGCTAGTTTCACAATGTTATTAGAAGCGTTAGGTGAGATGCTTCCTGAGGGAAATGAACTTCCAAAGTCGACATATTATGCCAAAAAGCTCATGTGTCCTTTCGGCTTAAAGTACCAGAAGATTCATGCGTGTCCGAATGATTGTGTGTTGTATCAAAATGAAAATGAGAACTTAGAAGAGTGTCCTAGGTGTGGGTTATCGCGCTACAAGCGTAAAGGGGCTTGGGATGCTAAAGGGCCCCTGGCTAAGGTATTGTGGTATCTTCCAATAATACCTAGATTCAAGCGCTTGTTTTTTATAAAGAAAGATGCGTTAAATTTGAGGTGACATGCAGATAGGGTGAAGAAAGGTCACTTGCTCACACATCCTCTGATTTTCCGGAGTGGAAGAGTATTGATAGGTTGCATAAGACTTTTGGGGATGAGGTTCATAATTTAAGGCTCGGACTGTGTACGGATGGAATGAACCCATTCGGCAATCTTAGTTCTCAATATAGTACTTGGCCGGTACTTTTAGTGATCTATAATTTGCCACCTTGGTTGTGTATGAAGCGTAAGTACATAATGCTTTCGCTTCTTATCTCGGGTCCTAAACAACCTGGCAATGACATAGATGTGTATGTTGCACCTCTTGTTGACGATTTGAAAAATATGTGGGATGAAGGCGTTTCAGTGTTTGATGCATATGCTAATGAGGAGTTCACCTTGCGTGCAATGCTTTTATGCACCGTTAATGATTTTCCGGCATATGGCAACTTATCGGGGTATAAGAACAAAGGGAAGAAAGCATGCCCAATATGTATCGATGACATGGAATCCACGTGGATTCCTAAGTGCAAACACGTATTCATGCACCATCGAAAGTTCCTCCCACGAGACCACCAATATCGTAAGAAGAAGAAGCTGTTCAACGGGGAGGTTGAGGACCGTGTAGCTCGTCGACCGTTGACCTGTTATGAGGTTTATGAACAGGTTAAGGGAGTTGAGACTGTATTTGGTAAAACGGGGCAAGTGCAAGGGGGTGAAGACCGATTGTGGAAAAAAGAATCAATCTTTTGGAAGCTTCCATATTGGAGAGATCTACAGGTTAGGCATTGTCTTGACGTTATGCATATAGGGAAAAATGTATGCGATGCCATACTCGGGACTCTCATGAACATTCCGGGTAAGACAAAGGATGTTAGGGTCGTGCGAGATTGGTTTGAATGTAAGGGTCTTTGTCCGGAGTTGTGAGCACATGTTAAGGTGATTAAGAAAAGAAATAGAGCTGATGAAGTTGGTGGCAGTAAGAAGAACATGAGTAATGACAAAGTTTATTTGCCTCCAGCTTGCTACACATTGTCCAAAGCAGAGAAGCGGACATTTTGTGAGTGTTTGTATGGCATTAAGGTTCCGTCTGGGTACTCATCCAACATGAAGAGATTTGTGAGCCTAAATGGTGAGCTGAAGTTGGGAAGCATGAAATCTCACGATTCCCATGTAATGATGCAAGTGTTCTTACCAATTGCAATATGTGGAATATTGCCAAAACATGTGAGATATGCTATTACCGAGCTATGTTCGTTCTTCAACACAATTTGTAGTAAAGTTCTTGATCCCTTTAAACTTGATGCACTTCAACTCGACGTGATTGTAACTTTATGCAAGTTTGAGATGTATTTTCCACCTTTTTTCTTTGACATTATGGTTCATCTTATTGTCCATCTCGTTCGTGAGATCAAGCTTTTGGGTCCAGTTTTTTTAAGGTGGTGTTATCCTTTTGAAAGACACGTGGGTGTTTTACAAAACAAGGTAAGGAATCCAGCACAAACCGAGGGGAGTATGATTCAAGGCACTGTGAGCGATGAGATTAGTAACTTTATAGCCGAGTATTTGGCCATGGCAAAGCCTATTGGACTTCCCACCTCTAGACGTGAAGGAAGGCTTGAGGGAAAAGGAACAATTGGCTCCAAATCGGTCACACCTCCTCGAGAAAGCCTTCTACAAGCACACTTGTATGTGTTGCATCATATTCCGGAAGTTCATCCTTTTTTGAGTGAGCATTTTGATATATTGCGCGCAAAACATCCTTCTAAAGGGGATAGGGCATTGATGCAGTTGCATAACAAGATGTTTATCAATTGGTTTCATAATCGAGTAATATGCGAAGAACTCAAGGGTGTATCCGAAATCATTAAGTGGTTAGCTTTTGGTCCTCGTGATGATGTCAACAAATATGAGAGTTACGATGTCAATGGCTTCACATTTTGGACTGAGGGTCAAGACAAGAAGTCTTCGTATCTACAGAATAGTGGGGTTTCTATTTTGGCGTCATCTACATTTTACGCGAGTGCGAAGGATCAAGCGCCGGTTGATGCTAAATTGGTATACTACGGGCGGGTACATGAAATATGGGAGCTTGACTACTCTACTTTCAATATTGGTCTTTTCAAATGTAAGTGGGTAGATAATAATCGACGATGCATAAAAAAATGACGACCCTTGTGGGTTCACTCTTATATACTTAGCTCGTTTGCGTGATAGTGAGAAGCCATTCATACTAGCCACAAAAGCCAAGCAAGTATTCTACATTATAGACCCTTCTGATAAAAAATGGTCTATTGTTGTACCGAGAAAAAGAAGTATCCTTGGTATAGGTGATGTTGAGGATGAGGAAGAATATGATGCTTTTGAAGACTCCCCTCCCTTTATCAATCCAAAATCAGTGGATCAAGATGATGTAGATGTTGGTTATATGCGTGTAGATCACACGGAAGGAATACATTTGAATTAAGTGATTCACAAGGTACGAATTTAAAGTTTTTTAAAGTTTTTTTTGGCACTTGGTTTGTTTTGCATGAAACTTTGCACATAACACTATTTGTTATATATTATTGTGTTAAACGTATTTGAATTGTAAATCATAGTCATATTCTTAATATTACTTAGCTTATGTTCTAATATATTTCTACTCATACTCTTTCAGGTACTAATATACAATTCATCTATTCAGAGACGAAATTGTCCCCGAGATTGAGACCTCGGATAATGAGCATCGGAGTTATGACAGCGAAGAGGACCAAATTGTGAGATACGAGCGTATGGTTGAAGACGCTCGACCGATTGACAATGATTTTGAGACTGAAGACGCCCTACCAATGGATGCTCCCACTACCAGTAAGAAAAGAAAAGGGCGAGGTCCTACGAAAAACCTCAAAGTCACAAAACCCATGCATTTGGAATACAATGCATTGGGTCAACCCTGCGGAAAATGGCGTAGGCAATATGGAAAACAAGTGGGTCTATGTATCCGCAAGCTTTCCGTATTGCACGCATGGAATGAGGTTCCAGAGGGTTTGAAGAACTCTCTATGGAATGATACTGTGGTAAGCAACTTTACTATTTTTACTCATTTAGTTTCATTTTAAAATTAATTTGATTGACAGTAATAAACATAAATTTTTTTCGTAGAATCTTTTCCACATCGAGAGCGATGAGGACAAGAAGAATGTGTTTCTTTTAGCTGTTGCTGAAAGATTCGGAGATTTCAAATCCAAGCTAGTAACTGGCTGGATTACGAAGAGGCGTGCCCGTACGACCAAAAAGGTCAAAATGGGAAACGAAGGTGGAGAGAAATCACCTTCGAAGATGCCCTACGAAATATGGGGTCACATAACGAAGAGGGATTGGGAGGCCTTTGTTGCCAAAAGAACAACTCCCATAGAAGTTGTAAGTATTTCATGTTATATTATAGTTTACCAATTTGAATTTACTTCTTTTGATTCTGTCATTAAACTAATACATGACATTCGATTTTTATTGATTAATTAGGAAAAGCGTGGTAAAGCTTCTAATTCTGCAAGCAAAAGGAAGTTTTACCATCGCTTGGGCCAGAAAACGTACGATGAGGTCCGAAAAGAGTGGGTGGATGCGGGTTTATATCCCAATCAAAGTTCATCCACGCCCTCATCTACGACTACCTCCGCATCCGTGAATACTCCTGCTGGAGATCGGGTGCGTGATTGGTATTGCGGGCTTCATTCCCGAGATGTAAGTGGTAAATTTACCATTAATGATCCGGGAACGAAGAAGGTTGCTTATGCTGTGGTGAGTTTTGAAATGTTGTGCGTGATTTGTTTTGTATTCTTTGGCTTTGATGTACTTATACTAATTGCTATATATGTCACTTTTTATTTGAACAGATGGGCTGGAAGGAAAAAGAAGCTACGGGGGAGTTCACCCCAAGAGGCAATGTTGACGCATTGCATATGGTCTTAGGGAAAGACCACAGTGAGCGGGTAGTCGGAAAAGGAGGCGTCCGCGTGGGGTTACAGAAGGCATTCGGCAAAGAGTGTGTTGCTACTCAATCCCGAACGGCGCTGCAGGATGAAGTAGCAACCCTCCGAGCGGAGATTATGAAGGTCGTTCTCGCCAAGCTGGCCGCCGTGTTGCAGAAGATGGGAGCACCCATTGTTGACTTGGCAAACCTGATTGTCGAGGATCAAGAAAGTCAACATAGGGATCCTAACGCTTTGGTCGAGCCAACACCCGAGTCCATTACCCCCGTAGCACCCCAGCTCATTACTAATACCCCTGAAGGGGAAAACCCCACACCGGAGAACATAAACTTCGTTACTCAAAATCCGAAGCCAACTCCAGAGCCAGTGCTACAGTTACATAGTTTTTAAATATATAAGCACTTATTAATTTAAATTGCAACGCGTTTTAATATTTTATTATGATGCTTATTATACTAAACGACAAAATTTTCAGGAGGCGACTCCTTGTTCTCTTTTGCTGCCTCAGTTAGGTGTTGCTAGTGATGGCGACTTAACTGTGGTTGCATATGGTGTGGCCCAGCCAAACAAAGAGGGCCAAACAGTGCATTCAATGCCTGTTACAAGTGGGCACATCAGTGTGGCCGTGGAAACTATTGTAAAGGGGTTTGAAGATTTCTCACTCCCAGTTCCAATGCCAGCATGGAGCCTTGAGAAACTCTCACACGCTCTAGGTAGTTTCATCACATGGCCATATGCTTGGGTCCGATTTAGTAACATGGTAAGAATCATTTGTACCTTTTTTTTTTATTTTCTTAATTGCATGCTCACACTAATTTAATTTTATAAATTGAAATAGCAAAAGAGTCCAAAGAGATCCTGGAGAGAGGTCGGTTCCTCAGCAAAGGTGTCGACTGGGTCAAAGTCGATGCCAAGCACTTCAATTTTGACTGATGAGGAGCTAAAAGAACTCTCTCAAGATTGCAAATGGCTGCATTATTGTGCATCTCGCATAAGTGAGAAGGACCCACTCATTCTGAACCTGCTGAAGGAGCAATACTGCTTTTTAGAGAGCCCGTTTGTAATTATTGGTCCTAGTGACATCGGGCAATTTTTGAGAGGAGAGATGCTGAATGTAGCTTTTTTCTATGTCTACATGAGGTGATGTTCATTATCTTACAAGTTAGGCATTGTTGTTTAATTGTTTTAATGACCGAATTACTAACAAAATTTTCCTATTTGTGAGTTTACTGCGGCTTACGAGGAGCTAAATTCGTGCGAACCTCCAATAAAAATTGGATGGTTTTGTCCAGAGTCGATTTCGGGTAGTAAATGTGTAAATGATCCAGATGACGTCAGAGCATACATTGAGACTGCTTTGACTAATTCCCTTGCATCTAAACACACATTCATTCTGGCTCCATATGTGGAAGAGTAAGTTTATTTTTGAAATTGAATTTATCTTTTGATTTGTAAAGTCACCTAATCTCTAATTTGTTGATTTTAAATTTGCGTTTGTAGTTTGCATTGGATACTTTTGGTCATATGTCCTTTAACGAACACTGTGCACGTCTTCGACTCATTACAAAAAACTCAAAGCCCGCCTCGCAACACAAAATTCAAAGCGTTGTTGAATGCGTACGTAATATTAATTATTTTACCAATTTGATTTAATTATGTGTTATATATATATATATATATATATATATATATATATATATATATATATATATATATATATATATATATATATATATATATATATATATATATATATATATATATATATATATATATATATATATATATATATATATATATATATATATATATATATATATATATATATATATATATATATATATATATATATATATATATATGTTTCGGTAATGAAACGAGGAAGTGCAAAAGACATTTAAATACCTGGATAAAAGGTGTGGTCGGGGATAACTGTCAGTATGCTGAAAATGTTTATGATCCTTCCGCTGATGAGACCTCAAATCCTGCAATACAACGTTAGCCTTGTCCGGGGGGTGATTTCCCGGAAAACCCCTCCGACGCTCAAGTCAGATCGGGAGACAGAAAGTAATGAATATATGATAATGAATGAATACAAGATTAACAGATTGTAGGATGAGTTCAGATCAATTGAAGGAATATTTGGTTTAGTATAAATTGTATGTAGGAGGGTGAATATTTATTGTAGTGTAATGATAGCAATATAAAAGCTTAGTTCGGTGCAAATGATGTACGCGACATGTATTTATCATGGTAGAATGGAGGTTAAATGGTGAATAAATGTGGGAATCATGGGGATGATGGGTGAGTGGTAGATTATGGTGAGTAATGGGTAGTTATTTTAAGAAGTTATTGGACCGAGTTGGGTGGTTAGGGTTTGACTAAATAAATTACGGGTTTATTTATTTGACCCCATAACATTAGCCCCACGCATGAAGAGTGATAGATGAGGGAATTTAATGTAGCGAGGGTATCAGTCTTTATGCGGAAAAAATCATACGTGTGATGCAGATTAAATAAATATTCGGAAGAAACCATGCAATAAGGTCCGAATAAGGTAAACTTCGAATTCTTGCCTCGATTGGCCCATGATGGTGGAAGCCCCATGAATTATAAATATTTGGCCTTTGGGCCACTTTTGATGATTCGACTTTTAGAGCCTGATATGATGATTCGGCATTTGAGCCTAATATGATGATTCGACATTTGAGCTTGATATGATGATATGGCCTGGCAGTCAAACACCTGTGACTTAGATAAGGAATCATACTAGATGAATCCTTCGAAAGCATTGATGAATATTCGGATCAGACATAAGTCTGCATTTAAGGAATATTTGGATCGGACGTAGGTCCGCATTGCCCAGCCGTCAATCACCCGGGACTTAGATAAGGAATCATACTAGGTGAATCCTTCGAAAGAATTGATGAATATTTTGATCGGGTGTCAATCATCCGGGACTTAGATAAGGAATCATACTAGGTGAATCCTTCGAAAATATTGATGAATATATTGATCGGACATAGCTCCGCTTAATAAGTTATCGAGTTATCAAGTTAGGTGATACTCGTTATGAATACATTGACAAATAACGCCCAAAATCATCGTTTTGGGGCTTAATAAGAGTCCGAGTTACCAAGCTAGGTGACACTCGCAAGGATTTCACTTTCAAACTAGGTGAAAGTTTGATAATTAAGATAAATACTTTGAAAATATTGCCCAAAATCAATCATTTTGGGACTTCAATAATAATATGGCTTTCAAACTAGGTGAAAGCTTAGATGATTCCATAATATGACGAATAATGCCCACATGATGGGACTTTAATAATAATATGACTTCAAACTAGTTGAAAGCTCAGATGATTCCATAATGTGACAAATAACGGCCACGTGTTGGAACTTCAATAATAATATGACTTTCAAACTAGGTGAAAACTCAGATGACTTTATACACTCATCATTGAAAACCACATATAAGTAAGACCCAATATATTAAGAATAATAATGGTGAAGTATTGAATTTCCATGCAGAAATAATATAATATTCTTCCAATGTGTCAATATCATACTTCATCACTTTTCATGTTGACCCATGAATATAACAAATATAAAACACCCGGTATATGTTGATAAATAAAAGCAAGAGTAACTGTATGATCATCATCAGATTAATATAATATATTCTTCACTTGGCAATACTAATCAAAGATTTGCATCCTTTATGTAGCATTTCATTAGAAAGCGAGGATGATGATTTTTCTCCATGCATCGAGTCACCTCAGATTGAACCACCGTCGGATCATATTCGGATTCAGCCCATACATTGAATTGGGCAATATTTGGAGTAATTTTTTCAGATTGAAATCGCGTAGCTGAAGCTAGTTCGAAAACGTTCTACGGGTCATCTAATCCTTTAGATAGTGCATCAAACCGAACTTCAACAATGAGACTGAATTTTTTGGTCAGTTGAAGTTGGTTTGGAAACGTTCTATGGATCTAATAACCCTTTAGAAGGTGCATCAAACCAAATTTGGGTCCGACTTTATGATAATACGTCATGACAATTACTCAACCGGGTCTTCGATGATTCGGATGTAGCATAACTCGGCTACTTCCAATAGTTAGACAATTTCGTGAAATTATTGGAGGCCCTTGGGGGGGTCCGAGTTTTTAATATTTTGGACAAATTGATGATACGGCAAAAGACAAAACTTGTATAATAACCTTAGACAAGAGAATCCGGCTATCGATGGTACAGAATGACTCATCGTATCCGAATCGCTTATGATATATAGCTTATTAATTAGACGGTCACATAGCTGGAGTTGACAAAAAATGGTGAAATTAAAGAGCTGGATATAATATATCACATAATTAGACGGTCACACACGAGTGGGAACCTTCTTTTCCTCATAGCAAAATGATCTTCAAATCAAATCTTCATCATTAACAAATAATTTCCGAATCCCCAAAAATAATAGGTGCCGAGAAAAATTCAGGAAATATTCACATACGGCACAGTAAAGATAAGATGATGGTCCTTTAGACCGAAACCACTTAGTTTAAGCTAGTTTGGAAACGTTCTATGGGTCATCTAATCCTTTAGAATGTGCATCAAACCGAACTTCAACATTAGGACTGAAATTTTTAGTCGATTGAAGTTGGTTTGGAAACGTTCTACGGATCTAATAACCCTTTAGAAGGTGCATCAAACTGAACTCAACATTGAAACAGTATACATTGATGAATAAGAGCAATAAGATCCAACTTTATATCCTTGAATAATGACAAACACTTGAAATGATTTGGCCCAAATATTCTCGATCAAGTTTTTCTCCCAAAAGTGAAGAGTTAATAGTATCTAAAAACAGAGAAAAAAAAATGTTTTCTTTTTTTGCTTGTTACATTCCTCATCATAAAATAAAAACCGTGCGGAAAAACGGTTATTAAAGCAGGACCGGACCGGGTTTCTGGAAGACCGGACCGGGTCCGTATGTTGAGAGTTTCCAGAAAGCAGAAATCGCAGGACCCGACCGGGTTTAGGCAAGACCGGACCGGGTCCGTAAGCTGAAAGGAAATCTGATGATTTGGTTTGTTGAGTGGTGATAGCCGAATGAATTTGGTGATATACAAAATATAATCATGATTGGAAAGTACATGTTAATGGGAATTAATTACTGATAGGAATTAATAATTGCATCCAATTCTCAGTATAAAAGAAGTTGGATTAAGCTTTTTCTCTATTGGATTGTTAACTCAATTGATTGAGTTGAATATGAATCCTGATCTTGCAATGAAAAATCTAATAACTTTCAGCCCTAATAATGTTATTATGAATATAAAGAATAATAGCTGAACTTTAATAAAGTTTTAATGTATAATAAAAATGCAATAATACCCCAAGACGGTTATTTCACTTCGTTAGCTTGTGATGCAAGAAGATTTCAAAGGACGATCCAAATATTAACTTGGACGTTTTTTTTTTATAAATCCAACCAACAAAAGATATAGCAAATACTCCCAAACATTACTGCATTACAGTTCCTGACTTATACCCACCGAAGAAAAAATGATGAGATAGTTATACGCCATATAATTGGGTATCTGCGGAGTTGTTCGGAAAAGGCGGCAGTGAGGTTTCGTGCTAGCATGTCCAGATCACGGCGAGTCACGGCATGATTGTTAGCATGACCCGCTGAAGTGTCTGTATCTGTGCTATGCACGGTAGCGGTTTGTGTTGGATTTCTTTTGGAAGCCATGACTTTTCGTTCAGTCCCCACAGACAGCGCCAAACTGTTTCGGTAATGAAACGAGGAAGTGCAAAAGACATTTAAATACCTGGATAAAAGGTGTGGTCGGGGATAACTGTCAGTATGCTGAAAATGTTTATGATCCTTCCGCTGATGAGACCTCAAATCCTGCAATACAACGTTAGCCTTGTCCGGGGGGTGATTTCCCGGAAAACCCCTCCGACGCTCAAGTCAGATCGGGAGACAGAAAGTAATGAATATATGATAATGAATGAATACAAGATTAACGAATTGTAGGATGAGTTCAGATCAATTGAAGAAATATTTGGTTTAGTATAAATTGTATGTAGGAGGGTGAATATTTATTGTAGTGTAATGATAGCAATATAAAAGCTTAGTTCGGTGCAAATGATGTACGCGACATGTATTTATCATGGTAGAATGGAGGTTAAATGGTGAATAAATGTGGGAATCATGGGGATGATGGGTGAGTGGTAGATTATGGTGAGTAATGGGTAGTTATTTTAAGAAGTTATTGGACCGAGTTGGGTGGTTAGGGTTTGACTAAATAAATTACGGGTTTATTTATTTGACCCCATAACAATATACATATATATATATATATATATATATATATATATATATATATATATATATATATATATATATATATATATATATATATATATATATATATATATATACATATGTATATATATATATATATATGTATATATATATATATATATATGTATATATATATATATATATATGTATATATATATATATGTATATATATATATATATATATATATGTATATATATATATATATATATATATATATATATATATATATATATATATATATATATATATATATATATATATATATATATATATATATATATATATATATATATATATATATATATATATATATATATATATATATATATATATATATATATAGTATTACTTTTCCCATGCGTTTCAGGACAATGAAAAAAGTGCGTGGACAAATGGGATCTACATCCAGAGCCACATTTCCAAAATGGACAGCAATAAAGGTACACAAATTCGATTTTATGCGTTTTTAAGCGTTTTTGTCAATTTCGCGCGTAAAGTAGCTCAAACTTGGTTTGTTATGCAAGAAACTTGGCACACAACAATATTTGGTATATATTATTGTGTTGAAGTGGTTAGAATTGAAAATCATAGTCATATGCTAGAAATTACGTGTTAAGTCGCGATTTTATGCGTTTTTAACCGTTTTTGGCACTTTTGCGCATAAAGTAGCTCAAACATGGTTTGTTTTGCACGAAATAGTCATATATATATATGTACACACATAATATTATATTATATATACGATCGAGAGTTTATTATTACAAAGAGCTTAT
Organism: Amaranthus tricolor; assembly: GCF_026212465.1. Lineage (NCBI taxonomy): Eukaryota > Viridiplantae > Streptophyta > Magnoliopsida > Caryophyllales > Amaranthaceae > Amaranthus > Amaranthus tricolor. The sequence goes on along the minus strand of NC_080050.1, from coordinate 9,279,405 downwards.
TGGTGATTATTTGTGATTATCATTGGATTATTATGGATTAATCATTGTTATTACATTGTATTATTATTGGATTATTATTAAAAAAACGAAAAAAGAAAAAAAAATAGCAAGTATTTGCAACAGTCAGAGGGAAAACCGCAGCAAATAATGCCCACTTATTTGCTGCGGTTTTGCCTCTGACAGCAGCAAATAATGCCCTTTTTTGCTGCGGTTTTTTACTGCAGCATTTAAAGTAGGTTATTTGCTGCTATCACTATTGCTGGAGGCCAAAACCGCAGCAAATGAGGTTTTTTCCACTAGTGCTAAATTGGATATGACTTTAATATTACCATGTAACGTTTAAATGATTAAAATAAAATCATGTTGATCATGCATTTATATTATCGAGTAACCATAAATAAATATCACATAATGAGAGAGTTAAGAAAATGTGTACCATTTTCCTCCAAAGGTGGTGCTAAACAAAGTAAGAGAATAATAATAGGAAAATAAGAACTTAAAGAAATAAGTTCCAAAAGGGAAAGTCTTTAAGGCTCCAAGCTTCAAAGAAGTAGATCTTCAATTACCCAAAAGAAAATGATATCAGAACTCCAAAAGATAATACTTGACTTTTCAAAAGTTGATGATTATTGGCTTAAGAAGTGATAAGATCAAGCTCCATCTTCATTTGATTCTTTAACTAATAAAAAGGGTATAAAGTTAGTAAGATGTTAATGAAGTGAAGATATAAGAAAGAATGTTAGAAAAATTTGATGATGGGAGTGCAAGTGATCTCATGGCTAAGGAGAGGTATTTATAATGGGTTTTGGGCAACTTTTTAGTTCATAAGATTGTATGAAAAGAAGGTTAACTTGTGTAAGTGAATTAGAGTGTGTAAGTAAATGTATAAGAGTTGGAGTGTGTAAGTGGATGTGTAAGAGTTTGGAGTGTAGAAGAAGGTTAACTTGTGTAAGGAAATTGTGATAGCTTGTGTAAGTGATGAACATTATGGATTGATGTAAAAAGGATTTTGGTTTATCAAATTTTTGTTCTAGTTTATACTAGTGAAATGTTTTAGATTAATGGGAAAGTATGATTAAGATTTGATTATGAAAATATGATAGTTTACATAGAAAATTTTGGTTAAAACTATACTTAAAGTTAATAAGAAAAATATAGTTAATTTTTAGGTATAAAATAATTAAATCAAAGTTGTAAGGTTAAAATGATACGTAGTAAAGTTAGTTTAAGGAAACGAAATTGAAACGTAACGTTTTAATAAAACCGTAAATAAAATATTAAAATTTTACTTTTCGTAGTATAAAATATTAAAATAATATTTTAGTGCTTATAAAGAAATTTAAGAAGATATATATATCAGACATCCACTAAACTTCCTTATTGCAGATCTTGTTAAATTCAATGTTTTCTATAAACTCGGCAGAAATCAGTGGCATCTGTAAGTCGAACCCCTTGAGGGGCTCCCATGATCAAATTAATTTAAGTAATCTTCTTAAAATCAGTGTTTTCTATAAACTCGGCAGAAATTAGTGGCATCTGTAAGTCGGACCCCTTGAGGGGGGTCCCATTATCAAATTAATTTAAGTAATTTTGTTGAAATTAGCGTTTTCTATTTTATCGGCAAGACTCAGTGGTCTGTAAGTCGGGAACCTAAAGAAGGATTCATAATGATATTCAAAGCATTCCGAATATATCCTCGGCAGAGCGTTACAAGACTATCCGGCATAAATATTCAAACAATCAAGCAATCATCGTTCAAATTACAAATCTGATTGTTCAAAGCCCCAAAAACTACTCGGCCATACATCGACCATTACAACAAGTTCAAATTACAATTTTGAATGTTCAAATATCGTTCAAAAATGTGTCAACATCTTCCTCTGGTTCGTGATGCAGCGGCTTGGGAGACCTGACCCCTCCCTCGTCGAGACTCGGAGTGAAGCTTACGAAATCTTCAATATTAAACGGCTCCACTTCGATCTAAGGTAACTCCCAGGACAAGCTCTTGAGGTTTTTTCCTTCATCGATTATTAAATTAGAGAGGTCCAAGCACAAACTCTCCAACTTAGATAGCGCCAAGCTCTCAGGGATATCTTGGGCCGAAAGAGCAGATAGGGTTAATTTATCTAAGTCAAGGCACGATGCCTCCTTTTCAGCTTCCCCATCAATTTTCTCTGACCAAGCGTTCTCCTCCTCCGTGTCCCCACATGGATCAACCAATACCGCTGACTCCCGTTCCAAAGTGAAAGCCAGGTTGCTCAAAGCTTCGTCTCCCTTTTGTTTAGCCATTTGGTGGAGAGAATCAAAATTGACACCTAACTCCGCGGCAGCCATACGATATTTTTCATCGCTAATCATGGAGCTGGCGTCCATCATCTCTGATGTTAAATCCCCCAAGAAACTTGACGCTTCAGGCTCATCCGACGTCAACCAATCCCTGGCTATCCTTGCCCGTCTCTCCGAGCGGAGCTTGTACACTTTAGCCACGGATAATAAGATCTTGAATTTATCTAGATCGTCCGACACCTGCTTTACAAGAGACTGATTTTGACAAATCATCCTGGCGTGAATATCCATCAGGCGCCCCGTCTCATGACCAAGGGTGGCAGACATGTTAGAGGCTCCGTCCAAGCTCCCAATGGTCTCCTCCAGCCTCTTCTTTACCTTCTCTCGCCATTGTTTAGTTCTAACTAAGTGCTCCTTCAATTGAGCGCACTTAGAAAGTTTTTCCTTTAAGCCCGACAGTTCACCAAGATCTTCTCGAAGCTTCCTGAGCTCCTCGTTCTGCTCATCGCAGCGGGAGGTTAAGGCCGCCAGGGTCTCCTTATCCACGGCGCTTTGGTAGCTTAAGTTATGCTCGAAAGACAACCTTAGAAAATTCTACAAAATAATGGAAGATTAAACTGATTCAAGGCAAAAAAGCAGATTGGTGATATTACCTCAGTCGCGGAAGTCTGAAACTGGCGCACTCTATCGCTGGGAGGCAGGGACTTCAGATGATCGACGTCCACTTTGCTTATTAAGTGCGAGGTCACCCTGTTAAATCAGGTTATCATGCTCTTATGTCCCAAATCAGTGAAAATGGTTTCGTGTCGGAAAGGCAAGACTTCCCGGTAAAGATACACCTCTCCGGCGTGCGACTCAGGGGCCGCAACTGACTCTCCCACCTTCTCCTTACCCATACCGGAGACAGGCATCGCGTTTCTCTGAGGGGTAGACACCTCCCCCTCTACTGACCTGATTTTTTTATAGGTACAACAGTCTTGATAGTGTCCACGGAAGCTCTCTACGTGGCACTCTCGGCGTTGGAAGAAGAAGACTCTCTCTTCCTCTTCTTCTCTTTCTTCTTCTCTTCCTTTTCCTTTTTCTCCTTCGCTTCCTTCTTTTTTGGAGGAATCACCCTCTTAGATTCATTGGGGATATGAACCCTCTTCCTCTCCTCGAGAAGCCTTAGAGCCTCTCCCTCGCTGGACACCTCATCCAGCCCCTTTTCGGTCGTCACCGTATCCTACGAAAGAAAAAGTAAGAGAATTCCCTATGGTTCACTAAAAAAACATCAATATATACCTTGGGAGGAAGACGCAAGGGCTTTTCTGCGGCCCTCTGGTTGGCCCCATGAGCAAATCTCATGACACTGAACTTCTTCATCAGGTCCGAGTTTTTAGTCCTCAAATTCTCCTTAGCAACCCCTTAAAAATCACAAGTCAGAAACGAGTAAACGTATGATAAAAAAGGCAAGAACTGGCGGCCCTTACTTCGATCTATGGCTAAACTGATTCCGAATGCCGAGAGGAGATTTTCACTCTTCAGCTCGGAACGAGCGGGTATCCAATTGAGCTGAACGTTCATGGGTTTTCTTCCTAATTGCACGTCCATTTTCGCATATGCTATTATCACCGTGTCAGTGAATGAGCACTGCGGGACTCCGTTGTTGAAACCCAAAAGGTTGGGTTTAACATCAAAAGAGGTTTTAATATTCCACCCTCTAGAACTATACAAATAGGCAAACTTAGTCCTATATCCCTTCTAATTGTCAGGGAGGTCGTGGACTATCTTCAGACCACGACGATGAGTAAAGGTCACCCATCCACAACCGTACGATTGAGATTTACAGAGGCGTGCCCTAAAAATGTATCTAAAGGCGGTGAGTGTTGGAGGCATGGCCAAAACTTTACAAAGTATCAAAAACGCCACCAAACAACCCCACGCGTTAGGGTATTATTCCGGCACAGAAATGTTTAAAAGATCTAAAACTTCCCTAAAAGGGATGAAGGGGAAATCTAAGCCCCAACTCAAAGGAAGGGAGATATACAGCTATACAGCGTGGTGGGGGAAACCTAACGGTGTCATAATTCCCCGGAGTAATTATGTTGTAATCATCTTTCAACCCCCACTTTAGCGAGATGGCATCCAGTTGTTTTTCCAAGTCCCTCTTGGTTTGTAAATCAATGAAATAGTTAAGAGGCCCACCGCCCGGTATATAAAACGGAGGAGGCACCGGCGCCGCACTTTCTCTTCCAAACGACTCGGCTGATTCTTCGATCTTTTCCATATCTACATACAATCTAGGTCAGGATTTATTCTTGGCAAGTAATTTGGGAAGAAAGCAATGCTCAGTTCCCAAGGAGCAGATTTCATCATCTTCGGTGTATATATAAGGGATACAGATGATTCATCCCCGGCCTTTATTGACTCATAATGAGGGGTGATTCTCACTGAACTGCTATCACCCGAATCATCTACCAACAATATCTCCTTATCAAAGCGTTTACATACAACTAAAGAGGAGAAGTTCGTCGGGTCAGTAGGGTTGATGTCTATGTTAGCTATCGTCTCATTTGCAGCCGAGAAATCCATATTAACCAAAGTCATGATAAAGTAATAGGCGAAACTTGTAAAGAATAAAGACTAGTTTCATAAACAAATTCAAAGCCTTAAACTAACAAATTCAAGAACACGAAGAACAGTTTGAAGAAATTCAAAAATTTGAGGAAAATTCGAGTACCTTGTTCGAAGAACTTTGAAGATCTGTCAGAAAACTTGAAGATCTGTCAGAAAAATCTTGAAGATCTCCGAAAATTTTGTCAGAATTTGAAGAATGGTTGATTATTGTCAGAGCGTATCTCCCTACTTTCTCTCATTACAATAAATATTAAAGAAATGAAGGAAATATTAATGGAAGTCAGGTGAGAGGGAACAGTTCCAAAACCCTCATTTATTGCAAGGAAATGCTTGAAAACCTCGCTCACCCCTTAACACCTTAAAACGAGAAGTGGAACACGAATTTAAACCGGGTAGTCGATAAGTCGGACCCCCAATGTGAGGGGGGATGTGGATAATTTTTCTAAGTATCCAATCATTTGAAAGTAACCGAGAAGTCGATAAGTCGACCCCCAATGTGAGGGCGTTGCGACAAATTTATCTAAGTATCCAGTCATTTGAAAGTACCCAGGGAGTGGACAAGTCGGACCCCCAAGGTGGGTGGAGATGTTGATAATTTCTCTAAGTCACCAGGCCTTCGCACGAAACCGTAGGGTCGAAAAGTCGGACCCCAACATAGGTCTTAAAAGTTAAAAACCTTGGGATAAATCTAAGTATGAGAGGATTGCTCATTTTTCGTCCGACTTATAAACAAGACGGGTCAGTTGCCGCATCACCCATGCTAACCGCGGAATGTGTTGAGGTCACATCATCCTCCTCAACGTTGCATCTTGTCACAATTCCTTCAAGTGCTGATCTAAGTCGCGACCAACGTGGCAAGCACCAACATGCCCAGTCCGTAAAGTCGACAAGTCAAGCCCCTTATACTATTTAATCCTGAATTTATTTGTTAAGTGTGGAAATGTTCGCCACACATCCGCGGAAGTGTTCCATTTTCCACGTACTGCCTGATAGTTGCAAAAAGTAGTTGGGGTTTCTGAATTGAATCTTTAAATGCGGAAGATATCACGAACGACCCGCGGTAGGTATAGAACTTCGAGAATATTGGTTGTGTCCGCAGAGTCTATAAGTCGGACTCGGTATATGACCACCTTTCTTAAAAATTTTCAAAGTTATGAAAATTCATGCAATGAATCCATGCAAGTATTATTTATTCCGCAGCAATGTTCTATATAGCTGAGTTCCCTTATCTTGGTGTTGTCCTACAATTCTCATAAGGTATGAGTCAGGATCATTGTGGAAGATGTCCGTGTCATCGATAAGTCGGACTCCCAAGTGGTCCCAATAATTTTGCGAAACATTCTAAGGATGGAAGAAGTTTCGAATCTTAGATCGTCCGCCTCAATAAGCCACATCCTCTCTAAGCTAAAAATTATAGTAAAACATAATCTGTTCAAATATGAGGAACAGCAAAGACAGGTGAATACCACGGAACAAGAAAATCGTCCATGTTGGGGCTCATTAGTTTTAATCCTAATTTTTTTGTATTATTGAAGACGCGAACCAATTGCATTCATTCCGCATCATAAAAAATATGGGGTTCGTCAAGATGAAATAAATTATTCCAAGTTATATGATAATTCCAAGCCGCGTCATCAATTGCTCATGATTTTAGTTATTCGGACTCCAAGGTGTATGTAAGTCAACCAATTCATGTCCGCGACATGTAATCCTCCTAAGAATCTGCGGCATATAATACAGTAAAATAAAGAAATAAAATCATATCATTTTGTCCGTGAAGTAGACAAGTCGGACCCCCTTATGGCGAACGAATCCCAAAAATATTCTAAGTTATGGAAATTCCGTGGCACTAGAGTACTAGTGTAATCTGAGCTGGAGAATATCATAATATACGAAATTCGCGTGAAATGTTATATGGTAAGGCTGTCTCAGTTGGTTAGAGTACCCTTGTCATGCATCCTTGGTCGCGGGGTCGAATATCCGCATCTTCATTTTGTTGCTGGATAGCACAAATGGTTGGGGCTACCTCACAGTACATTGCAAGCCGCGATTCCCCTTGTTTGCTTTCCGCTTGGACTTGGTGTGTCTCACATGACTATTTTGAAAATGTCGTAACTTTTTCGCTACAACTCTGAATTCGACGTGTGAACAGTCGATTCGAAGCTTACAAGCCCAATTTTCATAACCCGTTAGAGGGTCCGCCAAATTGTGGATATATTCATCTCCCGGAGCATTTGAGTGTCCTCCATGATCGTGTTTCTTCCTTAACTCAGTTTTGATAGATAAGTATTATTTCCGCATAAAGAAAGATGTTTCAGGTTGTTGGGGCTCTCTCCTCACATCATCGTTCATGCGTGGGGCTAAATATTATGGTAACATTTATTTAGTTTACTTAATTATTAATATTATATTAACTTGATACCCTTTGACTTCTCGTTGACCTTGACTCTCAATCAAGGGCTTTTTCTTAACTTTGCAACCGTCTTGCTTGGCGACCAAGCAAGTAACTTCTATGATCCTAAACTAACTGCCCATCACTTACCACCATTCCTCATGATACCCATCATGTCCTCCTTTCTCCTGAAATAACTCCTCTTTAATTGTTATAAATAAAACCTACCAGCATTATTCTGGGGGGAGGGGGGGGGCACATGATTCTATAACCAAACTCTAGGCAAATTGTTATTCACCAGTAGACCAAATACAATCATCCCACATCTCCATACATTACCTCACATTCAAGTTAATATTATTCATTCGTTGATCTCATCACTAATCTAACTTGAGCGTCGGAGGAGTTTTCTGGGAGATCACCCCCCGGGCAAGGCTAACGTGTTGCGTTGCAGGAATTCAGGTCACTTCCAATCCGTTGATCGCTGATCTCAACAACGCTTCTACTCTAGGTGTTTCAAGTGTCTTTTGCACTTCCTCGTTTCATTATCAAAACAATAGTATATGCATGAATTGTAACATTCGGGAAAATTAATATTTTAAGACGAGTAAGTTGGGTTGTTACATGAATACCTTTGGGTTAAATGGATCCATAAGGTTTATCCGAAGGGTGGTAATTGGTTACTTTCAATCCGCCTCCTACATCTAGTTTGGGTTGTTCGTAAACTTTGTTCGATCAGATTTAAACTCAATAGATGGATGTCTCAGAGTTCTTATTCCATTAATGCGGTATAAAAGAGTATCATGGGTGAAAATGACAAAGTTCGATGGAGTAGAGTTGTATGGAATAGGCTTTCTATCCCAAAATGCATATTTATCATGTCGCAATTAAGGACAAGCTTAAGACAAAAGTTGAGCTCCACGTGAAACAGATCATCCCAGATGCACTTTGTCCTTGATGTGGTTCACATCTTGAAACTGTGAATCACCTTTTTTTTTGCTTGTCATCTGAGTAGCCAATGCTTGACGGAACTTCTTCTCTGGCTAAGATGTCGTTTTAAAATCAGAAACATTCTTCAGTTATATCACCACAAATGGGGAATCACTAATAGCAGGAAGAAACTTGTTTTTGTTGTCTTGGCTTGTCTTGTGCATAAACTATGGTTGGTTTGATGCAGTGTGGAGAGGCTTCCTCACGGCTATGAAGATTATTTTTCAGTTAGTTAAAACCGATAGTAATCTTAGATGTAAAGCATTAGGGCAGACACCTGTTTGTGCTCGGTCCTACAATTTTTTTTGTATAGCTTGTTTTGATTTTATTTTTGTCTGGTCTCTTCTCCTGCTGTATGCACATAAAGGGTGATTTGGTGACCCTTCGTAGAAGATGAGCACCTTATTCATACCGATGCAAATTAGCTGGAGCAGGGCTAATTTTGACTCTTGTAGAGTTTTGGCTTTATGATATATATATTTCTCATTTTTCAAATTAATTATAAATATAACAATAATAATAATAATAATAATAATAATAATAATAATAAAATACTTCTGGTCTTTTGCCTAACACAGATAAGTGAATGTGTCTAACTGGTATTATTAGTCCAATGGCCAAGGATGACATAGCAAGATACTTCCTCTTTCCTACAGGAAAAGTTTCATATCTGAGGCTGATTGTGATATTCTTGTAAATAAGATGACAAGTAGAATTAGAGTTTGGCAAGCTAAATTTGTTTCATATGCAACTTCACTCTAGTTGTTAATTTTGTGGCATGGAGATACTTACAATGCTAAACCTGAAAAATGTAATGGGTTTGAGGTGTGTAGACCAAATTCACCAAAATAAAATTTTGTCTCTTGTACAGTTTGTTTTCTTAATATAAAATTTCTCGTTCTCCAAAATAATAATAATAATAATAATAATAATAATAATAATAATAATACTCTAATTGAGAAATCACTTTGACACGTGTCGTACGTAGAATGAGAATTGAGAAACTATATTTATTTGACACGTGTCGCTATTAAATTATAGGAATATATCTTAATTGTTATTTTCTTTTTTGCGTCTACTTCTATGTGAATGACATTTATTTCATAAACTCTAATCGCTCAATTATCATTTACTTTATAGACTTCAATGCTGATTTTTAGCTTTAGTTAGATTATTATAAATCGACCTTAGTTCTCACCCATAATCATTACTCATCATCACCTTTCAAATATGTAATACTTCAATTCTTCAATATATTTTGAACGACTTGTGAAGACGTGAATAAAATTTTTGCTAAATGTCTCCATATCATAAAAAGGTAAGCATGCACAATTATTATCTCCAAAAAAATTTCTGCTAAAATATTTTCTATTCTCTAATATACTTAACTAAACGTTGATATCTTTTTGTCTAAACCTGCTTTTAACTATGGTCAATTGTATTTTGATGTTTCACGATTACTAGTAGATGCGATCTTAAAATTTTGATATGCAACAAAGACAAAAATTCGCAATCTTCCACTGATAATGTTGTGTACGATGAGGTTTTTTCTCTAATATTTAAGGTAATTTAGTTAATTACCAACTACATTTTATTCTAAAACTTTATGCATTAATATCATGATTGTTTGCTAACTAGATTAATTGTTTGTTTGTTTGCTTTGCAGATGAATTTTAAGTTGTCATCTTTATTTGCGTAATTTAAGTGGCCTTCTTATAAATGTAATATCTTTATAAATATTAAATTTATTTTTACTAATATTGCACTAAGAAGTAAAATGTTAATAACTTACATTATAAATTCAATA